>NC_037689.1:28934951-29082182 GCF_003255815.1 Theropithecus gelada
TTTTTTTTTTTTTTTTTTTTTTTTTTTTTTTTTTTTTTAGACGGAGTCTCGCTCTGTCGTCCAGGCTGGAGTGCAGTGGTGAGATCTCGGCTCACTGCAAGCTCCACCTCCCAGGTTCACGCCATTCTCCTGCCTCAGCCTCCCGGGTAGCTGGGACTACAGGCACCCGCCACCACGCCCCACTAATTTTTTGTGTTTTTAGTAGAGACAGGGTTTCACCATGTTAGCCAGGATGGTCTCGATCTCCTGACCTCGTGATCCACCTGCCTTGGCCTCCCAAAGTGCTGGGATTACAAGTGTGAACCACTGTGCCTGACCCTGGGCATATGTTTAAGAAAAACGTTTTATTGTGGAAAACTTCAAACAAACACAAAAATAGAAAGACTGTAATATTAAATCCCCACAACTTTATTCCCAAGCGTCAATAATTGTGACCATTTTATCTATCTTCAAACACAATCATGGTCATGATATTTTAAAATTTTGGATTGTCGTCCATGAACAGAAAATAAGTGCTTTAAATGTTTCGTGATATACTGCATAAATTGCTATGACAATGTGTTTCTTCAGAGTGTATATACTTTCAAAAAGGTAAATAGTAAAAGAGTTAAATTTAATAAAGATATAAACCATATTAGTATCTTGTGTATGTCAAACCATCTCAAAACTTAGTTGCCTAATGCTATACCCACATATTTAACTGCTGATCTTGTGGGTTGACATTTGAGTTCAGTTGAGTGGTTTTTCTTAGATGACTTTGGCTGGGTCTGCTTCAACATCTGACGTTGGTTGATGAACAACTGGGCTACCTGGTTTATGACAGCCTCATCTGGAAGGCAGGAACACCTAGGGCCTCTCTGCATGTGGTTCTCTCATTCTCCAGCAGGCTAGCCCAGCCGGTCCTCAAGGCTATAATTCTAGTGGTTCCAAGATCAGCAGGAGAGGACAAGCTCAGTGTGTGGATACCTTGCAAGTCTATGCTTGTGTCTACTTGCTCTAGAGCCCAAACAAGTCACCTGGCTAAGCCCAGCTGCAAGGGTAGATATAAAGACAACTCTTAAAGGGTGTAGCTGCAAAGGCACATTACAAAACAAAAGAAAAACCAAAAAAGAACATGCATACAATGGAGGGAAGATTCTGTGGCCAGTTTTACAGTCTACTTCATAAAGTTAGAAGTCTTATCAAAAGGAGATGAAATTGACATAGCAAATTAGGACTTCCAAAAACTCTCTTCTCTGTGAAATCAATAATAAACCTGGAGAAAGTTGTCAGAAATAACTTTTACAGAACTCTGGAAATTAGTCAAAGGCTTGTTGCATCCCCTGGGAACAACGGTGGGATCTCAGTAAGAAGAGTGTGCACGTTGGCATTTGAGCTCACCCTACTGCAAGCCTGTATTCTCCCACTGAATGGTGGCTGAAAAAACAGCAGTCCGTGGGTTCTCCAGCAGGCAGCAGAGGGAGCAAAGTATGGCTGGAGCTCCAGGAAATCCTCATTCCTAATGATGGTGTATTTATCTGTGTTTGACCTGATATGGAGTTGGCTAGTACAAAGAAATATTTTCTCTGAGGGAATGAAGCCCTGATACGTATAATACATGGATAAATGTGGAAAATAATGCTCAGTAAAAGAGCCTGATACAAGGGAACACAACATCTAGGATCCATTTATATGAAATGTCCAGAACAGGCAAACCCATAGAAAGAGAAAGGAGAGATAACCTTTGCCAGGGGCTGGAGGGAGGAGGGATAAGGAGCGACCTCTCATGGGTAGAGGGTTTCTTTTTACAGGGATGAAAATATTCTGAAATTAGGTGTTGGGGTTGGTTGCACAATTTTGTGATAGAAAACCACGAATTGTCCAGATTAAGATGCTAAATATTATGGGATGTGAATTGTACCTGACTTTTTAAAGAATGAAATCTATCATTTCAATATTTTTTTTAAAAAAAAGATAAAGTAGACTGGGCTTGGTGGGTCATGCCTGCAATCCCAAAACTTTGGGAGGCTGAGGCGGGCAGATGGCTTGAGACCAGGAGTTCGAGACCAGCCTGGGCAACATGGGGAAACCCTGTATCTACTAAAAGTACAAAAATGTGGCAGGCACCTCTAATCCCAGCTACTTGGGAGGTGGAGGTTACAGTGAGCTGAGACTGCACCATTGCACTCCAGCCTGGGCGACAGAGCAAGACTCCATCAAAAAAAAAAAAAAAAAAAAAAAGTTGCAATCTCTGCAACGTTTAGTCCAGACCAGCACTCCGTTTTTCCTCCTCTGCCCAAGGTTCTAAAGGCAACTTCAAAACCGAGTTGTCCCAAAGGAGTTGAAGACTTACTTCCATGCAAAAACCTGGCCATGGATGTTTATAGCAACCTTATTCACAATTGTGAATTGGAAGCAATGAAGATGTCCTTCAGTAGATGAGTGGATGAGTAGATGAGTGGTACATCCAGACAATTGAGTATTTTTCAGCACCTAAAAGAAATGAACTGTCAGGCCACAAGAAGGCATGGAGGAAATTTAAATGCATATCACTAAGTGAAAGAAGCCAGTCTCAAAAGGTTCATACTGTGTGATTTCAACTATGGGACATTCTGGAAAAGGGAAAACTATGAGAACAGTAAAAAATCAGTGGTTGCCAGTGGGGAGAAGGAGGGATGAAGAGGTGGAGTACAGAAGATTTTTAGGGTGGAACACAGTGAACCTACTCTGTGTGACATTATATAATGGTGGATCCATGTCATTATACATTTGTCCAAACCCATAGAATGTGCAACACCCAGAGTGAACCCTAATATAGACGGTGGTGATGATGATGTGTCAATGTAGGTTCATCAGTTGTAACAAATGCACTGCTCTGGTGCATGAAGTTGATAATGGGGGAGGCTGTGCATGCGTTGGGGAAGGGATATAGAGGAAATGTCTATACCTTTCACACAGTTTTGCTATGAATGTAAAATTGCTCTAAAAGTAATATTAACTCTTACATACATAAAAAATAAGGTTTTAACTCATAATAAACATACACACCAAGTGGTGACACTTGAGCTGTAAGCTGGCCACCTAGGTGGACTCATTCAGCTTTCCCTGGGTTCTAAGATATAGAGTGTACTCTTCTATCCAGAATGTGCATTTTGTATCTGACTTGAACCTGGACCCCAATAGAATGCCACCCTAAGTCCAGTGAGCCTATTTCACTTTGCCCATGTGAAAAATACTCCACTATGGGGCCCACCATTTAATGCAATATGAACAGTGCTCCCAGGACTTGTGTACTGTAGCCATCCCCTGCTCCAAACCCTTCCTTTGCTTGGAATCTCTGGCCAACTCTGTCCTATCCAGCTCATATAGTTTGGCTGTGTCCCCACCCAAATCTCATCTTGAATTGTAACTCCCACAATTCCCACGTGTCCTGGGAGGAACCTAGTGGGAGGTAATTGAATCATGGGGACAGGTCTTTCCCATGCTGTTCTCATGATAGTGAATAAGTCTCATGAGATCTGATGGTTTTAAAAATGGGAGTTTCCCTTCACAAGCTCTCTCTCTCTTTGCCTGCCACCGTCCATGTAAGATGTAACTTGCTCCTCCTTGCCTTTCATCTTCCACCATGATTGTGAGGCCTTCCCAGTCACGTGGAACTGTAAGTCCAATAAACATCTTCCTTTTGTAAATTGCCCAGTCTTGGGTATGTCTTTATCAGCAGCATGAAAACAAACTAATACAATAAATTGGTACCAGTAGAGTGGGGTGCTGCTAAAAGGAAATCTGAAAATGTGGAAGCAACTTTGGAACTGGGTAACAGGCAGAGGTTGGAACAGTTTGGAGGGGTCAGAAGAAGACAGGAAAATATGGGAGAGTGTGGAACTCCCTAGATACTTGTTGAATGACTTTGACCAAAATGCTGATAATGACATAGACAATGAAATCCAGGCTGAGGTGGTCTCAGATAGAGAAGAAGAACTCATAATGTTTTAGCAAAGACACTGGTGGCATTTTGCTCCTGCCCTGGAGATTTGTGGAACTTTGAATTTGAGAGAGATGATTTAGGATATCTGGCATAATATATTTCTAAGCAGCAAAGCATTCAAGATGTGACTTGGGTGCTGTTAAAGGCATTCCATTTTATAAGGGAAGCAGAGTGTAAATGTTCAGAAAATTTGCAGCCTGACAATGTGATAGAAAAGAAAATCCCATTTTCTGAGGAGAAATTCAAGCCAGCTGCAGAAATTTGCATAAGTAATGAGGATCCAAATGTTAATCCCCAAGACAATGGGAAAAATATATCCAGGGCATGTTAGAGGTCTTCACAGCAACCCCTCCCATCACAGGCCTAAAGGCCTGGGAGGAAATAGTGGTTTCATGGGCAAGCCCAAGGTCCCCATGTGGTATGCAGCCTAGGAACTTGGTGCCCTGTGTCCCAGCTGCTCCAGCCATGGCTGAAAAGGCCTAACATAGAGCTCTGACCATGGCTTCAAGCCTTGGCAGCTTCCACATGGTATTGAGCCTGCGAGTGCACAGAAGTCAAGAATTGAGGTTTGGGAACATCTGCCTAAATTTCAGAAGATGTATGGAAACTCCTGGATGCTCAGGCAGAAGTTTGCTGTAGAAGTGGGGCCCTTATGGAGAACCTCTGCTAGGGCAGTGCAGAAGGCAAACAGGGTCAGAGCCCCCACACAGAGTCCCTACTGGAACACTGCCTGGTGGAGCTGTGAAAAGAGGGCTACCATCCTCCAGACCCCAGAATGGTAGATCCACTGACAGCTTGCACCATGCACCTAGAAAAGCCACAGAAAATGCCAGCCTGTGAAAGCACCTGGGAGAGAGGCTGTACCCTGCAAAGCTGCAGATGTAGAGCTTTCCAAGACTATGGGAACCTACCACTTGCATCAGCATGACCTGGGTATGAGACATGGACTCAAAGGAGATCATTTTGGAGCTTTAAGATTTGACTGCCCTGCTGGATTTTGGACTTGCATGGAGCCTGTAGCACCTTTGTTTTGGTCAATTTCTTTCATTTGGAATGCCTGTATTTACCCAATACCTATACCCTCATTGTATCTAGAAAGTAACCAACTTGCTTTTGATTTTACAGGCTCATAGGCAGAAGGGACCTGCCTTGTCTCAGTGAGACTTTTGAGGTAATGTTGAAATGAGTAGAGACTTTGGGGGACTGTTGGGAGGTCATGATTGGATTTGAAATGTAAGGACATGAGATTTGGAGGGGTCAGAGGTGGAATTATATGGGTTGGCTCTGTCCCTATCCAAATCTCATCTTGAATTGTAACTCCCACAATTCCCATATGTCATGGGAGGAGGCTGGTGGGAGATAATTGAATCATGGAGGTGGGTTTTTCCCATGCTGTTTTCATGATAGTGAATAAGTTTCATGAGATCTGATGTTTTTAAAAACGGGAGTTTCTCTGCACAAACTCTCTCTCTTTGCCTGCCACCATCCATGTAAGACGTGAAATGCTCCTCCTTGCCTTCTGCCATGATTGTGAGGCCTCCCCAGCCATGTGGAACTGTAAGTCCATTAAACCTCTTTCTTTCCAGTCTCAGGGTATGTCTTTATCAGCAGCATGAAAACAGACTAATACACCGGCTTATCCCAGCTCTGACAGCCTCAAGTGCACAGATTTCTGGCCACTCTTTTTTGGGGGATCTTTCTCAACCTGGCTCTGAATAATTAATCTTATTCTCAAACTTTCAATCCAAACTTTACTTATCTCCTCCAGTTTGGCTTTATAGTTTAAAATTGGCTGAGAATTTGCCCCACTATTCATAGTTAAACTTGTCCATTCGAATGGAAATTAATCCTCTGTATTCATTCTCATTCTCACTAGCTTCTGTAACTCTCTTGTCCCCATTTCTACATGGGTATTTATCAGAAACTCTTTTAGTCTCTTACCTAAGATGCAATGACTTTTGCAAAGCAATCTAGATAAAATTATTTAAAAATTGAGTAGCTAACATGACCTTTCAAAGAAGCATGTGTTTTTGGACTCTCTCTTATCTGAGGTGCAAATCACTCTAGACACCATTACTGAGCTCAGTTACCATTCAATATAGTCTGAATTGCCTGCATAAAAATGAATACCTTACAAGAAATTATTCCATAAGAATCGTCATGGTCTAAATATATGTATCCAATATTTTGTGTATTTTTCATTGACCTAAAAATCTCACTTTATAAGTGACTGTTTTGATGTCATCAACATTTGTATCCACTTCCTTTTTAGAGGACGATGTCTTATCTTTCTTTAGGCTACCCTGAAATAAACAAAATAGCTCATGGAATTTCCTGTGTTAGCAGATTCCAACCTTTCCACAGGTTCTAAACCCCAAGTGATAACATTGGTATATTTGGAAAGGTAGATTTTTAACAATAAAAAAAAAAACGAAAATGCAGACATAGCTAGTTCTAGGAATAAAAATACTGGAGCCACAAGGCAAAATCGGATTTTTTTTTGCAGATAGTATAGGCTTAAAACAACTTTAACCCATCTTTGAGGATAATCACAGGAACAGGGCCTTGGCCTAATTAAAATTACATATTCCAAAAGATATGTAACATAGCTTTCAGTTATCCAAGACATCAGATACTTGGTGGTTTGTCAATGATAAATAAACTTTAGCTATACAAGTAAAGCCTTAAAAAGGACAAAATGATTTGTGTATGTTTGCTCTTATGCATCATTCAAATTGATTGGTTAATTATTCCCTTATTGTCCGAGCTGTTTGGCATTTTGCAAACAGTTTTCACAAGGCTCGATGTTCTGAAGAAGGTGTAAATTTTCCAAGGTGAAGTAGAATGAATGTGAGCTAACTTATTGATGCTGGCATCACGAATTAAATAACTGGTTGTTATTGACTTACTGAACCACCAGACATGTCATAGAGGAGCTCAACTCTATATAGATTCTTAAATAAAAGAACTTGATCATTTTGGTGACTCAAAATGCAGTCAAATTTGTTAGTCATATGTCATGTGATTAATTTATGTAAGCATTTACACAAATTAGTGTTTAGTTTTAAAAGTATTTCTGAATATATGGAGTTCGATGGATGTGTTTCAGAACTGACCTTTACTTGCATGGGTTTATTTTCATTCTATTGTCATTTCTTGATTTGGAGGTTGTTTATTGGTGGTGTTTGGTCTTCACCTCTTTGATGCTAGTGCTTTCTTCTGTTGAATCCTGTGGGCAGGAGGACCACAGGCATAGACCTTCAGAGGAGTATATCAACTCTGGCTGAGGTCCTGCAAGCTTTGGCTTGGACATGTCCATGTATCAGTCAGCTATTTCCACAACAATGCTGCATAATAAGCTAGCCTCTAACTCAATGCATAAAAATACACATTTCTTCTCATGCTCATTTTTTTCTGGGAGTCATCTATTGTGGCTTTACCCCATGTGTTACATTCAGGGCCAAGCTTGGAGGCAGAGGGCAGAGCACCCAAAGGACAAGAAGAAACACAAGCTGCTTTTCAGATTTAAGCCTGTAAGTGTCATTTCTGTCTACAGTTATTTGGTCAGACCATTTGTCAGTGAAGTGTACTCTCATGGAGCTTGAGGGAGACTGTACTAGTTAGTTTTTTTTTTGCTGTGTAATAAATTGCCACAAACTTAGCAGTCTAAAACAATACCCATTTATTATCTCAGTTCCATAAGCCAGAAATGCAGAGGAGCATAACTGGGATCTCTGCTCCAGCTCTTACCAGAATGAAATTTATGTATCATCTAGGACTTCTGGTCTCACCTGGAGCTGAAGATTCTCTGCCAAGATCAATGATTATTGGCAGAATTTTTTTAATTCTCACACTGTCCACATGGGTTCCTCCATCTTAATTTTTTTTTTTTTTTTTTTTTTTTGAGACAGGATCTCACTCTGTAACCCAGGCTGGAGTACAGTGGTGTGACCATGGCTCACTGCAGCCTTGTCCTCCCCAGGCTCAGGTGATCCTCCCACCTCAGCCTCCTGAGTAGCTGGGACTACAGGTGTTCACCACCACATCAGGCTGATTGTTTTCTTTTGCATATTTTGTAGAAATGGGGTTTCTCCATGTTGCCCAGGCTGGTCTCAAACTCCTGGGCTCAAGCAATCCTCAGCCTCCCAAAGTGCTGGGATTACAAGTGTTAGCCACCACACCCAACCAGGTTCTTCCATCTTTAGAACAGCGATGGAAGGTCAAGTCCTTCTCACACTTCAAATCTCTCTGATATTATCCTCTGTCTTTTTCTTACTTCTAAGAGCTCGTGTTATTACACTGAATCTACCAGGTAATCCAGGGTAATCTCCAGTTGAGTAGGAAGCTTATTAAGTGAGCTTGCGTAACCTTATTCAGTCAGAAGATAAGTTCAACTAATTCAGCTGAAGTTATTCAACTTAAGTTATTATAACTTGGAAGATACATTCAACTGATTAGTAACCTTAATTACATCTGCAAAACCCCTTTTGCTGTGTAACCTACTTATAACCACAGGAGCAACACCAGAAAGTGAAAGTCATGATGGTGAAAATTCTGCCTACCCCAGAAACAGAGGCAAATATTTGCTTAACAATCTCCTACCTCACCCTAGCCGTATTTTGACCTAAAACATCACCATGACCTCCCCAGTGTTCTTGCTCCATGTGACCAATTCTCTTCCACTCTTTCAGGAAGTTGTAATTGGGAAATGGGTTATTTCAACTTTTTAAAACATCTTATTGGTTACCAGCATGGGCAACATAGTGAGACTCTGTCTCTACAAAAATATTCAAAAGTTAGCCAGGTTGATGGCATATGCCCATGGTCCTAGCTACTCAGGAGCCTGAGGTGGGAGGATCACTTGAGCATAGGAGTTTGAGGCTTCGGTGACCTATAATCACAACGAAGTGTGAGTGTCGGGCCGCAGAGCAAAACTCTGTTTCTAAAAAATAAGATATACAAAATAAAATATCTCATTGGCTAAAATGTAGTCACACAAGCAAGCCACAGAGGAGGCTGGGAAATGTAGTCTTTAGCAGACTAGCTACATGCTCAAATAAAAAAATTCTATAATTGTGAAAGAAATGCAGAATAGATGTTGGCTTAGCACTGCAGATAGTAAAGGCTGCCAGTGTTAAGCCAATATCTATTGTAATGACTTACTTACATTCTAGTATGTCATCAGTCTTGCTTACATTACATCATTTTATTCTTATACTATAGCCATGAGGGAGTGACAGTCTTCTCAATTAACAACTTTGAAAAACCTATGATACTTGAGGGTATTAGTGTTTAGTGGGTGAGTAAAGTAGGGAAGAAATTCTAGGTAGAAGGTGATAGGGGAGACAAGGAAGACAGGGTGAAATATTATTCTACAGTTTAGCAATTGCAGTTTCTTTAATGTTCTTGTGCCTATGTCTGTGTGTGTGTCTGAATTTGTATGTGTTTATGTGTCTGTATGTGAGTATGCCTTTGTATGTGTTAATTATGAGGGCTGAAAATGAGAGCTATGGTTCAAGAGACTAGCACTGTAAGGTTTTAAGAAGGGGGCTAAAATGTTTATCAGAAATTAAACATTGGAGCTGTTTCTTTGTTGTGCCTGTGGTGCCTACAGAACCCATATGGATCAGCTGGGTGAAAGGTAACATACATAAAAGGCGTGGTGGCTCACCCCTGTAATCCCAGCACTTTTGGAGGCTAAGGCGGAAGGATCGCTTGAGCCCAGGAGTTTGAGACCAGCCACACAACAAGACCCTGTGTCTACAAAAAATAAAACACATTATATATCTGGGCATAGTGGTACATACCTGTAATTCCAACTACTTAGGAGGCTGACGAAGAAGGATCAGTTGAGCCTAGGAGTTTGAGGCTGCAGTAAGTCATGATGGTGCCACTGCACTCCAGCTTGGGCAACAGAGTGAGACCCTGTCTCAAAAAAAAAAAAAAAAAAAAGTAACATGTTTTGTAATTAAAACGAGTCACTCAAGATATCACTGCCTAGACAAGGGATACCCGAACTATTTTATTGGAGAGGAAAAAATACTTTCCTTTGTACGATGTTCCATAAAACTGCAGAAATGCTTCCTTATGTTTCTGCATTTTATGCTCCTGTAATTCAAAGAGGGAAAGTAATGAATATGTGTGGAGTTTCCCCTCCAGAATTCAAAGCATCCTTTGTGCAAAGGGCTCATGTCTCTTCCTGGATGAATAAGGATGATAGGACCCTTCTGCAGAGGGGCTTAGCCCTGTTTCTCCCCTCTTCCTGCCTCCTTCCTTTGCACAGACTGTCTTTGGAAGCGCCTCCAGCATCATGTCACAAGGCAAATGTAAGTTGCATTAGGACTATAAATGAATTGGAGGAGTAGCAGATGCAATAAACTGGTTGCTGTCTTGAGATATGACATCTGTACCAACCAATATATCTCAGAGGAAAGACGGCTGTTCCTCCTTCCTCCTTATTTACTCTGAGGCACTGTATAAAATGCTCTACCATCAGATAAATGATGGCAGAACAGAAAGTGGAGGTGCTATAAATTTCATGCTTGGCAGCTTGCACTAGATGTATTTCAAGGTAATGACTTTACCTAGAACTTTTCTAGAATGACCCCTGTCAAAGCTCCTATTCAGAAGCTATGCTCACTTCTGAATGAGGTGACGAGAAGCTTGGAATAGGATTAGATAATGGATACATGTACAGGCTGCTAAGACGTTTGCGGCCTGTGGGGTTTGCTATGAATGCAGGAGCTGGGCCAGTCCAATTTCTTGCCAGCAATTTTAAATTGGGAACTTCAGAAATGGAGTCACATGTCTGGGAGAGTGCAAACTGAAACATTGTGATTCTGCAAAGATATGGCTTCATTTCTAGTTCCTTGGGTGCTGGGTTCTTCCTGGTTTCCTTTCTCTGGATTTCCTGACATTTCTATGATCTCTCATAAAAATGTGCACTTCTTGCCCAACTTGGGTTTCCTCAAGAGGGTATCTGATTTCACAAGAGAAACAACAACAACAGTCTCACTTTACACAAAAATTAGCTAATATGCACTGACTGTTTACTAGGTACCAGACAATATTCTAAAAACTTTATGGTTATTGACTCTGTTATTTCTCAACAGGCATTATTAAGTATTTTAGCTACATTTTAAAATGCGGAAAATGAGGCTAGGAAAGGCACATTCTTCAGTGTGACTCAGATGCCACACACTCAGCCTCTATATTGTGTGACAAATCAGAGATTCATGCAGAAGAGTTAAGTTGTATGTTATACTGAAGGAAATGTGAATTCTGTACCTGGGTATTGTATGTGTTAGTTGGTTTATTTATAATATAAGGATCTCAGCTGTCCCGCAACAGCCATTGAACTGATAGTACATTAAAATGTAAGTGGATCCGAAGCCAGGATTTCAGTTAGTTCAATTGATGACTGCTGTTGGATATTCCTGAAAAGAGGGCGGATCTAGAGGGAAAAAAAGAGAAAGCTGTGAGTATGAGGGAACAAAGATGATGACAACAATAACAACAATAATGTAAGGAACAGTATAAAGTGACCAAGGAAAATTGCTCAATAGACTGTAACTGGATCAGGACTGGGTTTGAATGAGTTGAGTGAAAGAAGAGTAAAATGTGAGGGCAGACCTCACTCCTGTGAGCACCAGGGGCCAAAGCCTCACTCACATTCTTACCCCCATACTTCTCCAAGTCTTCCTTCCCTGGGCAAGATCTCCCCCACTCTCTGGTCTCGCACTTAGGCACAGAACATAGTCCTTGAAGCTTCACAAACCTACATTTAAAACTCCATGTCTGGGCTGGATGCAGTGGCACACACCTGTAATCTAGCACTTTGGGAAGCCAAGGTGGGAGGATTACTTGCGGCCAGGAGTTCAAGCCTGCAGTGAGCTAGGATTGCACCACTGCACTGCAGCCTGGGTGACAAAGCGAGAACCTGTTTCTAAAAATATATATGAAAAAAGTTAAAAATTCCATCGCTGCCAGTTTTGTGATTTTTTGCTCAGTTTCTCTTCTGTAGTATGGACATATGGACACCTGTCACTTTGGAGGGTCATACTGTAATATAATGAATACACACACATATCTAAAAATGTTTGCAGTATCTATAATGTATGCCTAACACTCATTTTTCAACATTCATTGGTCATCCACCTATTCAAGTGTCATGGAATCCTTGGAGTGTTGCTTCACCAGCCAGAAACCTCTGTGGCCAGTGGCGCCTTCTGTCTGGGTATTTCTTGCACCTGCTGGGCTCATTTCACCCACTTGGCCTGGCAGATTGTGCTTGGCTTGCACTACTGGCCCAGAACTCATACTCGCCAAGTGCGAGCCAGGTGTGGAGTGGCAAGGGGTGTGTAGATGAGCGAGCAGGGGATCCAGCCACTGCATGCAGCCAGGCATGCTGGCTGCTGCAGTGGGTCAGGCAGCTCCAGGTGCCAACACAGGTGCCAGCTCCATGCCAGGCTGTGGCTGGACCAGATGAACTGCACCCAGCTTCTGCTGTGGGCACTTACATCTGGATGAGGGGAATGTGGTGGTGCCCTGAAGCTTGGAGATGCCAGGAACTGCAGAATCCCAAAGAGGGTGTCACAGCCCTGGCTCTGGGAGCCCCTGGGTCTGGGCTCCCAAAAGGGAAGCAGCTCTTCTCTTCTTCTTGTCACCCTCAATGTGGTGAGCGGAGGTGCGTGTTTCAGCCCTGTTTGTGTTACAGCTCTTTTAGTGCTGTTATTCAGTGGATCTCAAGTTTTTGTCTCATCTCCAGGAAGAATGAGGTATGCAGACAACTGGAGGGTGAGCAAGACAGATAGGAACTTCGCTTCACTGAGTTGCAGAACAGTTCTCAGGAAACCCAAAATGGGTAGCTCCTTTCCACAGGCAGGTCATCTAAATGTCTGTGCAACCCTCAGTGGAGAGGAGACCTGCAGTGGGTAGCTCCCCTCCACAGGCAGGTCATCCCAATATCTGTGCAGCCCTCAGTGGAGAATATACCTGGAGTGGGTAGCCCCTATCCACAGGCTAGTCATCCTGACATCTGTGCAGCCCTCAGTGGAGAGGAAACTGAGAATGGGTAGCTCCTATTAACAGGCAGGTCCTCCCTTCATCTGCCCGAATCTGACTGAGTCCGGGGTTTTTATGGGCTTCAGAGGGGAGGAAGTGCATGCTGATTGGTCCCTGGGCGGCCATGGCCAAGCCCAGGAAAAGCACCATCAGTTCTCACTCTGGTCTGTGAAACTGACAGCCTCCCCCTCCTGACCTCAGGTCATCCTTGGCTTGAAGGTGAGGCTTCACCAGGAACCCATCCCTTTCCACCCAGAAGCCTGTCTGCCTCCTACTGCCATCAACCTGTCATCCATAGTGCCCATGGCACCCAGGCTGTTTACGCCAAGGGGAACCTGCAGGCCCACACATTGCTGCCCTCAGCCCCACCCCTTGGCCTCCTTCCTGTGCTCATCAGTGCCCAAAGCCCAGAGGGGGCTGAGGCAGCAGGAGGCTGGTGTGCCAATGCTGCCCCAAGCACCCACACACCCAGCTGGATCATGTGAAATGTTGAGAAAGAAACAAAAGGTGACTTCCACATTTTGGGACCAAATTCCCTTAACTAATTTTCAGGTTTTCTACCTGTCGACTCAAATATTATCCATGTCATTATGTTTTATTTTATTTCTTTGTTGTTTTGTTTGTTTGTTTGTTTTTGAGACAGAGTCTCACTCTGTCACCCAGGCTGGAGTGCAATGGTGCAGTCATAGCTCACTGCAGCCTCAACCTCCCGGGCTCAAGTAATGCTCCCACTTCAGTATCCCAAGTAGGTGGGACCACAGGCATGCACCACCACACCCAGCTAATTTTTCTGACTTTCAATGGAGACGAGGTTTCACTATGTTGCCCAGACTGGTCTTGAACCCCTGAGCTCAAGCAATTCTCCCACCTTGGCCTTCCAGAGTGTTAGGACTACAGGTATGAGTCACTGCCCCTGGCCATTTATTTCTGTCTCAGCAGACTTTTTTTTGCAAGTCTCACCGTTGTGCTGGGCTCTCAAACTCTTGAACTCATCCACTGTCCTCTCTCTAGGAACTTTTAACATCTGGAATTTTCTTTTGTAACGTCAGCCCCTTCCTCTCCCCCATCCCCTCCCACCCTGTGTCCCTCTTCTTAGGAAGATTTTCTTTGACCTTCCTTCCCTGATAGACTAATACTTCATTACATTCTTGGTTGCATTCAAGCCTTTGCCACATCATAACACAGTAGTGCATGCCTTGATTTTACTTCTACCTATCCAGCTCGCCCTTCAACCATGGAACATCCCCTCTCATACCATTGTCCATTTAGAGCTCTTCTTTCCAAATAGTTGCCTACTCAAGTGACCTCTTTTCAAGTTCATTCTAATGGAATGCTCAGTGCTATTCGACACTGCTAACCAATGAGTCTTTCTTCCATCTCCCCCTTTTAAGAAGTTTTTTAGATTTAGGTGGTACATGTGCAGATTTGTTACATGGGGATATTTCGTGGTGCTGGGGTTTAGACTTCTATTGAACCCATCACCCAAACAGTGAACATAGTACCCAATAGATCATTTTCAGCCCTTGTCCCCCTTTTATGGTCCTCAGTGTCAGTTGTTGCCATTTTTATGTCCATGTGTACCCATAGTTTAGCTCCCACTACTAACTGAGAACAAGCAATATTCAGCTTTCTCTTTCTGCATTAATTCACTTCGAATAATGACCTCCATCTGCATTCATGTTACTGCAAAGAATATGATTGTTTTCTATGGCTGTGTAGTATTCCATGATGTATATGTACCATGTTTTCTTTAACCAATCCACCACTGATGGACCCTTAGGTTGATTCCATGACTTTGCTAGTGTCAATAGTGTTGAATAAACGTGCACATGGTGTCTTTTTTATAAAATGATTTTTTTTCCTTTGAGCAGATACCCAGTAGTGGATCAGTCTTCCTTGTTGGGTCTAGGACACTATACATTCCAAGTTCTCTTCTTATCTCATTAGATCATGCATTTTCCTTTGATGAATTCTGTTTCCCCACTGTTTCTCCATTATTCTATCCCTGCTGCCTTTATATTAAGTGTAGGGATTTCTCCTTTGACCTGTGTCTCCCCTGAGTTTATACTTACTCCTGGTTGTAAATATTTTCATAAAAATGACTTCAAATTCCTTCCCCTCCACTAGCTTCCACCTCTACCTAGAGTTTCCCTCAGTATTAGAAGTTCCTTGCTGGACACTTAAACTCAACACATTCCAAACAAAATGAATTAACTTCCCCTTTCCCTGAGGGAGGAAAAACAGATACAATTGTACTCTTTCTTTTGGTTCACTGTATTACCATCTTTCAGTTCATTTGGTCCCAAAATGTGGAAGTCACCTTTTGTTTCTTTCTCAACGTTTCATTCAATTTTTATCGAGTTATGTTGAATCCACTTTAGGAATATCTCTTGAACTTGTAAACTTTTATTGATTCCAAATGGCAGTCTCTTAGTTCAGGATCTTGTCATATCTGACCTGTATTATTTCTGATTGATCATTCTTCCTGCAGCTTCCTGCTCACACTAATCTATTCTACAGACAAATGCAAGAACTATCTTTCATGACACTCATTCTCCGACCTTATCTTTTCCGTCTCCATTGGCTCTTCTCTCCGTATTTCTTAAGCGCTGGACATATCAGATAACTTGCCATTTCCTCTTTTTGTTTGTGCCATCTATCTTGGCTCATGTTAGCAGATCCTGCTGTCTGGAATGACTTTTCTTCCTTCCCCGCTACTGAAGTCTGTATTAGTTTTCTGTGGGTGCCATAACAAAATACCACAAATGTAGCAGCTTAAAACATCACACCTTTATTATCTCACAGTTATATAGGTCAGAAGTTGAGGTGAGCTTGGCTTGTTTCTCTGCTGGAATCTCTCACATGGCTGGAATCAAGGTGGTCAGTGGCCTGACCTCTTATTGGGAGATTCTGAGGAGAGCCCACTTTCCAGCTTACTCAGGTGGTTGGCAGATTCAACGGTCAGACTGAGGTCCCCCTTTCCTGATTGGCTGCTGGCCAGGAGCCATTCTCAGCTGCCTGCGTTCCTTGTCTTGGTGCCTGCTGCATTTCCAAACCAGCAACAGTGCAACGAGTATTTCCTGTGCTTGGAATCTCTCTCTGACTATTCCTTCTACCACGTCTTCCTCTCCAACTGGAGAAATTTCTCCACTTTTTAGGGTGCCTGTGACTAGATTAGGTTCACTGGGATAATTTAGGATTATGTCCATATCTTAAACTCTGTAAACTTAAATCCATCTGCAAATATAATTGTTATGCAACTTCACATGTTTGTAAGTTCCAGGTATTAGAGTGTGGACATTTTTGAGGTGGGGAGTGGGGAGGGCATTTTGCCTACCACAAAAGTGCAGTAATTTTTTAGAATACAAACTCTAAGAGATAGTGTGATTAGTTAGAAGCACGTTACTAAGCCAGCCACACAGAAGGAAAGGGATTACACAGGGTGTGGGTTATCAGGAGGCAGAACCATTGGAGGCCATGTGAGCATCAGCTTGTCATATACACCCATGCAGAGACACAGATACATAAGCATATTAAATCATTCAGTAGATGGAAAAACATGTGCATTAGGAGGAGAGAATGAAAGCAGCTGATCATAGAGTTTGGTGGGATTGTGACCAAGAAATTAGATGGAGGGGCTGATATTCTGAGGAAAGTGATCTAGGAGACGAGAGAAGATGAATGGAATCCTTTATTTATAAAAGCTACCTCCTCAAGGCTAAAGTTTGTAGTCTTGACATAAATGATCAAGTAATGCCGCAGTGGTTAACAACCCTGTCTGCCCACTTCTAAACATAAAAGCGTAACATATTCCTGTGTGCAGAAATGAATACATTTCTAGAATGGTGGTTCTTAAATGGTTTGGTCTTAGGACTTCTTTTCCATCTTAAAAATTACTGAGGACCTCACAGAGAGTTTACTTAGATGGGTTATGTCTATTGATGTTTACCAAATTAGACATTAAAACTGAGAAATTTAACAATGTTTATGATTTTATTTAAAAGGAGCAATAATCTTATTTCAGGTTAACATAAAAACAGGTTTATTAAAAATAACTATATTTCCCAAAGCAAAAAAAAAATTGTGAGATACAGAATATATTATATTTTTGAAAATCTTTTCAATGTCTGATTTCAGTAATAGAAAGCTGGATCCCCATATCAGCCGATGTACTCAATATCTTACAGTATATTGTTTTAATTTGTGTGTATGAAGAAAATCTGTCCTCCCGCGGAGATATAGTTTGAAAAAGATAATTAGATAATTGTGGATATTCTTCTTTAATACTATACCAAAACTCAACATGGATAGTTTCTTAAAGGTTCATTAAAAAATGTAATTGGAACCCATATCAAAAACCTTTCTGTCCTTTGTAACATTAAAACCCGTTGTTTTATCTTACATTTAGCATGCATCTTTGACCTATGCATGATTTTGGAAAAATATTGGTTCACTAAGTTATGCATGACTTGGAAATATTCATACATTTCATTATATAAGATAAAGAAATTCACATTTATTGATAGCACCACTCATTTGATAGGGAAGAATTTAAGTGTTGGGAGGTCATCAAGCTCCTGGCATCAGATGTAAGATTTCTATGATTTTATTTTTTTCTTGAAATCTTGAATCGTATCCTCAACAGCAAATACTGTCAGTTGTTTTCCATGAAGTGAAAGGCTCACTTTGTTCATGTTTCAAAAAATGTCTGCCAAATAGCCAAGTCTGAATGTGCATAGATTGACTGTTAGTCTTTGAAATATAAATGGTAGCTACTATTTCATATCACCACTGAAATAGTGGAACGTGTTCTTTTCCTGGAGACAACATCTAGCTTCATTGTGTAGCAGGAGAGGTTTCTGTGTACTTCCCATCTCATCATGCAGAATATTAAAACGACATGTATTCTGGAGATGGTTAAGAAAATTAATTTCTTTATGTGAAACTAGCATCCTTTGACTGCAACCGCATGGTGGTGATGAGTAAGTAGTAGTACCATGTGGGATCACTGCCTCAATCAGGTCTAACATGCCAGCCGTCTTGCCTGTTGCTTGTGCACCATCAGTGCAATTGTTAGCAAGGTAAAAAGAAGCCAGTGACATCTCAGTATTATGATGAAAATAGATGTGTTCTCCAGTATCCCTTAAAACATCTCCCCAATTCCTAGGGGTCTGACATACAAACATTGCCATTCACTGCACTGCACTACAGCAAGCAGCATGTTCAAGTGACCCTCCAAGAGGAGATTACAAATGTCAAGATCTACTTAACTCACAACTCCACTGTACTCCCTATCCTCAGCTACAGTTTAGCTAAACATTGTCTTCCTCTCCAATCACTTCTCTAGATACCAAAATGAAGCAAAACTTCTCAACTTATGAGGAAACTTAATACTGGATACTTCTATATGAGCCAAAATTAGATCCTCAGAGCTTCCTGTTTTGTTGTTGTTTGTTTTTGGTTCTGATTGATTGACTTGAATTTATTCTTCTGGTTGTAGTTTGATGAATGTCTGTCTGTTCAATGAGACCCAATACCTCTTTGAGGATTTTGTGCCTTTCCTAATTAGTTGTACCACCCTTTGAAATATTAAACACTTTAAAAATCTTTGTTAAATAAAAATAAAGAAATATGTACCATGTAATCAAGTGATGGAGAAAATAAAGGTACAGTTTAGTGTATAAACCCCATAGAGAATGCAGCTGTCTTTGTTTCTGTAATAGCAAAATAGCAAATTGGAAATAAAAGCAAATTGACACTATCTTTCAATTCTGTTCTACTAAAACACACCTTGAAAAGCTCATTGAAATATATAACATAGGCAACATTAGCAATTATAAATTAAAGCAGTTCGAGAGAGAGAGAGAGAGAGAAATAGAAGTTAAAATGAAAAATGATTAAATAACAACATAACTCTTAAAAGCAAGTATTCTGTAATTGCTCTTAATCCAGTTTGCATAGGGGAAATAGCTTAACAGTAGTGGTGATTCTTGGTGTTCATGGCCCAGCAGCATTTCCATCTTAAAGCTTGTTTGGCACAATGTGGGTTAGAAATTTGTATCAATGCTTTGATTGTGGACCATTTTCTATCCCAGGTGTTATCACTTTACATCTTCCCAAGACCTGATTTCCCAGCATGACTTTCCATGATGAAGCACCAACTTGTACGTCTTCGCAGCATGACAGAGATGGGAGAGCTTTAGGTTCTACTAACAAGGATGTGGCAATGATAATGCGGGATTCCTTCACTTTCCTCTGAGCCTCAGTTCACTTTTCTGTGTATTGGGAATAAAAACATCTTCAAAATTGTTGTAAAAGTTGAAAATCATATATGTGGAACACTTTGCACACAGCAGACACTAAATAAGCATAACTATTGTTTATATTTTATTTTATGTATTCATTTATTTTGAGACAGGGTCTCTCCTTATTGCCCAGGCTGGAGTGCAGTGGTGTGATCACAGCTCAATGCAGCCTCAACCTCTCAGACTCAAGCGGTTCTCCCACCTCAGCCAGCCAGGTGACTAGGACCACAAGTGTGTACCACCAGACCTGGCTAATTTTTAAATTTTTTTTGTAGAGATGGGGTCCTACTATGTTGCCCAGGCTGGTCTGAAACTCCTGAGCTCAAGCGATCCCTCTGCCTTGGCCTCCCAAAGTGCTGGGATTACAGGCATAAGCCACCATGCCCGGCCAACTGTTGTTTTCATAAGGGCTATTCTATATTATCACATAGCCGTTTTCCCATTTCACTGATGTCTGAGAAAACTATTTAAAAATAATGCAATTATCCTCATAATTTACCTCCTACAAAACACATTCTCCAAGGCATTTCATTTACCACTAACAAACCAGCTTTTCCCCTCACTTTGTTTGCTCACCATTTCATGGTAAATGATGAATAAGTAGTCGTACAGTGTGAGGTCACTGCCTTGATCAGGTCTAACATGCCAGCAATTTTGCCTGTTGCTTGTGCACCGTCAGTGCAATTGTTAGCAAGGTAAAAAAGGCCAGTGACATCTCAGTATTATGATAAAAATAGATACGTTCTCCAGAATCCCTTGAAACATCTCCCTGATTCTCAGGGATCTTAAGTCTGAGCTTCAGGTTTGTGATGGTCACCTTTTCTTGATAAGCTCTTTCTGGATAAAGGCCCTCCAAGTCTGATTTCCTTGTTGATGGTTCTTCATAGGCTGCATGTCTGGAACCCTCAGAGAAAGTGCGGTTTGCTGACATGACTATCATGATTCCTTCATTTGCAGCACTGGCAACAGATCTCAGGTTCCAGGATAAATGTGCTATGATGTGGTGATCCTCCAGAGAGTCTACCTTGAATATTCACTACCAAGACCTGCTTCAAAATCATCAGCCCGTTCTTGCCTTTCCTTTGTGTGCAGCGTTCTGAGAGGAGTTGAAAGAGAGGAAGACAAGAATGCCTTAGTTACTCTCTGTGGCTCTTATGCATTATTAATTTTCTTAACAAAAAAAAAGCCATATGCATGTTGAGATTGATTAGAATCCTTAATGGCATACTTAATTTTAGGAGTACCATACCATGACTTCCAGCAAACAGAAGTGACTGTTGAGAAGGAATGATTGACCATCTACTAGCTATACTAATAGTTACACATGAATATCGTGTCTAATGATCTCAGTCAAGCTGCCTTGTAAGTTTATGTCTACACATCCATTTACACTTGTTTTCCCTAATTGAAATTAATTGGAATAAATATGTGTCAAATAGTTAAACTCAGTAATCTAATTTTAAGAAAATGATTGTGCTCTTTTTCCTCATAATGAGCCTGGCTTTTTTTTTTTTTCTTATCAATCTGTCCTTTGATAGGCCTTTTCATGACAATGGATTTTTCATATCCCAGGCTCTCAAGTCCCTCAGAACTGTAGTAAGTCAGGTGAGATTCAGGATCTGCCTGCTAATGGTGAAATAGTTGGTCAGTTCAGTCACGTTGCCAAAGTAGTTAAGGCAGAGAGGAAGCAAATCCTTCAAACTAATTGGCAGCATATAGCTTTTCCACGTAGTAATTATTTCATAGATGCTGAATAAATATGTCTGAAATGAAGAGAACTGTTAGATTAGAATTTTTTGACCTTGTCATTCTGTACTGAAATAAACACAACCATGGACAACTAAATAGTCTCAGAATACTTTGAGGGCTTATTGCACATAAGTGACTTATTCATAGGCAAGGCTGTATTACTGTGTCATCACAAAACCTATAATTGGCAATGACCTTGGAATTAGTAGGTATGATTACTACATGTAAGGTTCTTAGAGCAATGTCCTGTATTTTCTAAGGACTACATATTATGAGTATCCTTTGAGATAACCTCCGTGGTCATCCAGAAATTCTACATGCAGAGTTTGGAATGCATCACATGACAGGATCGGATTCTTCTACACTGTTGTGTTCTCATGTAAATCAAAAGACTTCATAGTGCCCAAAGTTCCAATGGTTTATTGCCAAGGAGAAACAAGTTGCATGTCAAGGGGACCATCTTGAAACCAACATATTCTTCCCACATTAGCACGTATGCAGATTAATTTAAAAATATAATCTGCATGTTGATAATTCTATCTGAATGTCAGTTATTATTATTAATATTATTACTGAGTCAATCATGTAGATATACACATGGTAATTAACACTTTTCACATATTATATTGATAGGCGCATGGCTGGTGACATGGAAAGGCTGTAGTTTTCACAAATCTTCCTGGTGATGATGGACGTACCAGCATAGGCTGTCCTATGTGCCAGCTTCAAAAACCCAGCCTGGTCTCTTGGGAAAACTGGAATCTAATTGGATACTTTAAGCATTTTTGCATGGATCTGTCAGCATATACATCTTGTTGCAGCTATGAACCATCAAACGTGTACAACTAGACTTAAAGAAATGACTACACACATTTGTGTAAAGTTGGTATATGCATTTACATGAAAATCAACTGGTGGGAAATTCACAGAAATAATCCAAGCAGAATAGAAAACTAGGGCAAGTTTGTCAGTCATCTGAGTAAGTGTCATGATTCTGTGATTCTCTTTGGCTCAGGATTCAGTCTGTTGGATGAATTTACAAAACAAAAAAGAAACACCCAAAAGCAGAAGGAAAGCTCGTTGCAATAGCCACAGACTTCCAGACCAAAAAATAAACACATGACAAAATATTTCACACTGCATTATAGGTGTGTGAAAAAACAATGAACTAGCATTATTGTTTGTGTTGTTTCATATTATTGTCAAAACCTCTATTTCCTCTGCTGATGGGGGCAGGCAAAAAAGCTCAAGCTTCAACTTGCCAGTCAGGATAACAGTCTCTTCCAGTGTTATATTTTGGGTAAATATTCAGTCAACTCAGAATTCAAACTTCATCAGGTTAGAGTCCTCCTCCACTCCATCTCAAAAACTGCCTCCCATCCTCATCACAAAATGGTGTCTGGGTTCAGGAAAAGCCTCTCTACATTTGCAGATGTGGGAGTATGACCTGTGTAGTGAGGTGCCTTTTCTCTCTTTCTTTTTGCCCTGCTGAAGCATCTGCAGCTGGCATAGCTCAGGGACAGTTCTCTGAATGAAAGGGATCCCCACCTTGGCTCTCGCTGGTCCTGTTGCTTGTAGATTTCGACTCTTCTTTCCATTGGTCTCTTGTTCTGGGCACCCCACTTTGCATTCCTCCAATATGGAGTAATTTCACTCCTCATCCAAAAGAAAGGCATGCCAAACACTGTCTCCAGCTGTCTTGCAGGAAGGAACTACTGGCTCTCACATCAAGTGAGTGTAGAATTTACTGGAGAGTCAGAGGGGTAGCTGTTTGGGAGATTTCCCTAGAAGTATTTCTCAGGAGATGTTTCTTTGCTTAGGCAAGGGATGCCACTGTTACTCTCTACTTGGATTCCTCTGCCTAGACTTCAGGAGTTTCTCTTTTCTCTTCGAGGTTCTCAGCTTAAAGAACTTAACCCACCCTTCATCTCAACTGCCTGACTTTTCCTCTCCCTCTTCTCATCTTTAGTTCATCCTTCCAATATCAAATAACCTATTTCACCTTTATGTCTCTTGAGGACTTTCTTTATATGTTAACTTCTGTGCTTCTTTAAATGCTTACAGCAAAATATCAGGATCGTACTTCCAGGTTTTGCTCTTGGTTTATCAAGAAAAATGTTAGGACTTAGCCTTTTCTTTTGCTGTCAATACCATGCATGCAAAACTAGACCATCTCTGAAGACTGAGACACATCCACTTTGCGAACCCAAAATGCAGCAACGAGATGTTTATTCTAGGCACGTGTACCTCCTTCTGAAGGAATCAGCTCTCCTGGTTCAATGGGTTCAGTTGGCGGAGTGTCATGAACTAGGGAGAAGAAAATATATTTTGATTTACTGTTTCAGATCTATTATCAGCTTTATATCTGAATATGTGTGTATTTTTTATGGAATTGCTGATTTCCCATTTAGTACTAGTTATTAAAATAAGCCAATTTTATATATTTATAATTAGGAAAGGTAGCAATTACAAACTGTAATACCCTAAAGAGTGACATGATTTGAGAGTGTGAATAAACTCTAAAAAACAGAAGTTGCAGGCCGGGTGCGGTTGCTCAAACCTATAATCCCAGCACTTTGGGAGGCCGAGGTGGGGGGATCACTTGAACTCAGGAGTTCAAGACCAGCCTGAGCAACATGGTGAGACCTCATCCCTACAACAGAAAAATGCAAAAATTAGCCAGGCATGGTGGTGGACACCTGCCGCCTCAGCTACTGGGGATGCTGAGGCAGGAGAATCGTTTGAGCTCAGGAGCTGGAAGTTGCAGTGAGCCATGATCATGCCACTGCAGTCCAGTCCAGCCTGAGAGACAGAGCAAGACTCTGTCTCATAAATAAATAAATAAATAAATAAAATATCACAAGTTGCCAATCTCATCCTTGAAGACAATGGGCAGAGTCTCTTTATAGCTTATGGTGTGCTCAAGTCCTCACCCCAAATTGCAGTCTTTATCTAGGCCCTTCCAGCCCTTTACTCTTGGGGTCATGTTGTTATTCAGCCAGTCCAGGGTTTGTCACCCTAGGAGAGGAATGAAATATACCGGACCAACGGTCACCCATCAAGTCCTGGTAGGAAAGAGAAGAGCAGTGTGGGTCTGTTGGCTCTGGAGAACCTAGCTTGTTTCTATATTGGGGCTCATTCCCCACTCTGCTCTGATTCTGGTGTTGCCTTGATCCTCACTTTGCCTCCTAGTCCCTGCCTTTCTGCTGGGCTAGAATATTCCCACTCCAGTTCTCTGCTCTTTTAGCAGGGTAGGTACTAGGAGGTACGTTATCAGTAGTTGTTGGGGGAAGATAGATGGTGTAACACCACACACTCATATGCACACCTCCCTCCAGCACTACCATTGTGCCCCAAGACATGTGTCTACTGACTCACCCACATTGGCTTAGGAAGGGCTCCTGAACCCAAAAAATACATAAGAGAGTAAAACTGGCTTAAAAGAGACTGAGCTTTGGAATCTTTGGTTCAGATTCCTAGTTGGTCATGCACCACTAGCTGTGTGACCCTGGAAAAATTACTCCATCTGTTAAAATTTCACCTTCCTCCCCTAGAAAATCTGAATAATTTTCACCTGCCTACATGACAGAATTCATAGGAGGCATCAATATGGCATGACAAAGTGCCTAGGGCATGGTACACTCTCAGTAAATGCTGATTTTTCCTTTCTTTCTGGAGGCTTACCTGCAACAACCTATTCTCAGCTGCCCTTCGACCCCTGACCTCAGCTGCATGTCTAGATTCAAAATGTCTTGTACGGTACAGGTGCTGAAATCCAGAGGTTTACATGCAAATTGGACTGCATAATTTCTGTGGGTTTTTTTTTCAGTGTTTATTTCAACATCAGTCTCCTTAATATTCATGGTTTTCAAGGTCAGTGGAAAATCATGTTGATTCGTATGACTCTGGATGATTAGAGTGAAGGGCTTTTGACTTCATCACTTGTAGCTGCTTAATGGCTGAAGAATTAACAAAGGAGAAAATAGTGTGAACATGCCCAAGGAACGGTGATTATAGTTGCATGATTGAAAAGTTTGACGTGTGTGGGGAAAAATCCATCTACTGCCCTGTGCTTTAATGCTGTGGCAGTTTTGCTCATATGCATGAGTAAAATGCAATTTCTACCAGTAGAATTCACTTTTGCTCAGAGGGGAAAAAATGCATGTGTCATAGTAGGATCTGATAGTATGATCTAATGAGTGGGTAAAGAGAAAGACCCAAAGAGAAATGCTTGAGAGTGAATGGAGAGGAGAAAGGAGCAGGAGGAGACAAAAAGAGAGAGAGAGAGAGAGACAGAGAGAAATAACTTAAAGAGATATTTTTATCTGGTATTGTTTACTGGGAACCAAATTGATTCAACTACTGTGTACCCAGCTCTAAGCTTTTGCCTCAACCCAATTCACTGAGACATAATCACTGGTTAGCTTTGAAACACATTTTCTAATTTCATTTCTTCATTGTTTTGCACACTTGAAGGCATCCTAGCTTCAACCAGAAACCAAAGAACATCTGCAATCACAGCCGGACACGTTTTGTTGCAAAAGTCAACATTGCTGAATTCCAGTCCTTTTGATATTCTGAGCCTCTCAGATGTCAGGAGATATCTTGTTTTTCAACATACTCTATTGAAATGTTATATGCGGCTCATGAAAAATATGCCATTTGATAGACTTCGTAAATCCATCTGCTGTAACAGCCACTATGATAAAGGTCAACTGTGGAGTGTGAGGGCATTTCCTAATCCTCTCCATTTTCATTCTCTGTAATCCTCTCAGTCCATGAAGTTGCTACTAAAGCTTCATGCTGTAGCTATGCATGCTGCCTGTACCTTGTTTTTAGATTCTTGTCTGTGTAAATGCGCGTGGGATCCTTATGGCTACTCTGTAAACTCCTAAATGTGCTGTCCTTATCTAAGGAAGTGCTAGGTGCTGCTAAAGTAGAAAAGTCAGAGCCAGAGGGGATTTTTAATATAAAATAAGGCCCAGGAGAAGAGCAGTCTTAGTCATGCTAGATATTTCTTAAGCATAACTTGTTAGTGGGAGATAGGAAGTAAGGAAGCTACTTGCAGTCTCTCAGGTGGGGGGCCTCTTCTCCGTGGATAGCAATTCAGAGATGGAAAACTATAGTTCTATTCTGCAGCTAAGAATTCTTTCTTAGGGGACCTTTCATTTCCTTTTCCTACTCCCTATACAATCCCTTCCAACTTCAGATAATCTCAAGACTGTTCATCATTTAAAAAAAAAATTACTAACAAAAAAAGAGATTTCTACTTCATTTTTGGCTCACTCTTTAAGTTATGCACATAGGAAACTACATTTTCTAGCCTCCAAAGTGACGTGGATGGTAGGGAGAGTAATATGAAAAAGTACATGTGGTTGAGCTAATCAATTTCAAGCACTTGACTGTTTTTGCTTTTTGTTTTCCCATAGAGGGAATACAGAAGCCTTTCTAAAATGAAGTGAGAAGGCGTGATATGGAGAAAATTCCTCAAACATGAGTGTGAGAGTGTTGACAAAGCCTAGGAAGAGAGAAATTGCTTATAATGAATAGGGGTTCTATCTTTTGCTGATAAGAAATCAGGAGGAAAGATGAAAAGGAAGAAGTTAGGGGAAAGACAATGCCATAGGAGTTGAAGAATAGATCAAGACATTCTTTTTCCTGTATTTCATATTTCTCATGTATAATTTCATTGCATTTAATCCTTCTATTATCTTGAGCATACAGAGAGTCTGTAACATCTATTGGAATTACTCATGAAAAGTCTGTGTTCTAATGGAAGTAAAATTTGTTTTTTCAGTTAAAAATAGAGGCAGTTTTTTTCCAGGCCCTCTCACGAGAGTCTGGAACAAATCAACATGTTTACAAATACAATAAATGTGCTGCAAGCCAATTGGGGATTTGTTTGCTCACATTTTCCCAAAGGCTTTGGACAGGCCGTTCAAAAATGAGCACAATTCTCCATGGAATTTCCATTGAGTAAGAGCTTGACAAATGAAATAAATCCAAGTGCTGATAAGAGAAAACATGTTTCTTATAATGGGGAAGCTGTATATACACATACATATGTGTGTATTTGTGTGTGAACATATATATATTCCACAATTTTTACTAAGGTAGTATACTGACATTGCTTTGCTGTCATTACAGAGTGTGGCAAAACGAAATGGATTCCCCACATGGCATGTAGCTTACATATTGTTGGTGAAACAAACTGGCATGGCTCTAACAAATTTTTCCTCTAACCTGTTCTTATGACAATAATGATGTCTAACATTCCTTAAGCACTTGTGATGAGCTACTTATTTATAAATTAACACAGACTATATAATCTTTTCCTAGTGGTAGAAGCAGTTGTTTTCTCATTTTTCATATTAGGATATTCATAGGACTAATTCCTTTCAAATAATAAACTCTTCTAGAGAGAGGGCTCCAAATTAAGCCAAGACGACTTTATGCTGACAACTCATTTCTATTGGAATATTAGAGAATTAATTTACTTATTCATTCACTAATGCATCCACTTCTTTGGGCACCTAGAACAGTGTCTAGCACACGATGTTCACTCCATAAATATTTGTTGAGTGAGTGAATGAATGAATGATTGAATGAGCAACTCTCATGTATAATCAGCTGGGCTCAGAGGGCTGGGAATGAAAAGTTGACCCCAATAGGGCCGATATCCTCAAGTCTGATAATAAAAATCTGCCTTGCAACTGAATGGCAGCAATTAAAGACAATTATAACATATTAAAAAGGAATTCTTGGAGAAAAATATAACTTAAGGTATGACCAGAAAAGATTGGTGGAAGAGAGATTTGACCCTCAGTATGGGGCTCAAGAAGCTAGGAATCATGAAAGGGAAAGAGAAAAATGGAAGAGAAAAATGGAAGAAAAAAATAGTTGGAAATTCACAAAGGGAAGAATTGCAAATAGAAGGCCAGGCCATGGCAAGTGGAAATTCACTGTTTTATCCAAGTGCAGACAGTGTTCTCTCAAAATCTTAGATGAAAACTTTGGAAATTCCCATTAAGCCAAGTGTGGTGGGCAGAATAATTCCTCTACCCACCCTGAAGATGTCCATGTTATAATACCTAGAATATTTGAATATATTACTTCACATGGCCAAAGGGACTGTGACTCTGCAGATATGATGAAGTCAAGGAACAAGGAACTTGAGATGTAAAGATCATCTTGAATTATTCAGATGGGCTTAATATAGTCACAAGGGTCCCTATAATTGAAAGAGAAAGTTTTAACTCTTTGAAACCCGTTTCAGACTTATGACTGCCAGAACAGTAAGCAATATATGTGTGTGTTGTTTCAAGCCCAAGTTTTTGATAATTTGTTACAGCAGCAAGAGGAAACTGACACAGTGAGCTAATTTCCTAGAAGAGCACACATTGTCTTCTCAAATTCTTTTATTTTTTCTTTTCTGAGTGTCTCCCCTTGGCATAATAAACACCCTTGGTAGCTCAAGAGCATTAAAAGCTGTGTACTGATTCACACTTCTTACCTCAGAAATCTAGCAAAGTGGTGTTTAAGAACTGTTGAAGATAGCCTCACCCTTTGAATTGAACCTTCACTTGACCTTGTGCCTCTCATTGATACAGTGCCCAAGTAAAATGATTCAAATTCTTTCCCACCCTAAGGGCAAAATCATCAGCTCACGTATTACCAGGAAGATCCACCACCTGTCATCTTCACTCTGGGGAAATACAGATGTGCACATTATTTTTTTCCCAGATGTATGGATATCAGAAAAGCCTCTCAATGAATTTTCAAAATATACAGGAGGAAACAGTCTATAATGCATCAGTTCTTTACATTGAGTCTGTTAACCTTTGCCTTGCCAACCTTTGCCTTCCTCTTTTCCCAGAGAAACTGATGAGTTCTTTCCACAGAAACATAAAAGACATTAGCTCACAAGACAGCATGTATTTTCTTTTTTTATAAGCTATGTTTGACCACAGCATGCATTTTCTTATCTTTCTGCAATGTCCATGATGAAAAATGACTGTGGTAGATCATCATCAATAATTATGACATTTTCTGAGTTGGATGAAAACCCACTATCAAATGGATAACCTTCAAGGATTCACCAGAAAACATGGATTATATACTGCAGGTTTTTTTCTTTTCTTTCACTTTTTTTTCCTTTTAAAAAGTGATACATACACAGTTCGCTTTTTTTGTGGGGTTGACTGTGAAAACATCATAGGTTCTTTAGATTTCTATGAAATGAGGAAATCCAACTGTGTTCCAAATTTAATGTAAAGTTGTCGGGATTTCTTTCCCCTTAACTTCAACCCTGCATGAACCTGCATATACAAAAAGGTGTATTAGAGTTGATTCTTGGTTTGAAACTAGGGCTTCTGATAGAATAGAAATAGTAGACACACAATGACTGAGGTTCAGCCTTCTTGATCATGGAGCAGAAATCAAACCCTAAAATCCAGACAGTCTTATCTTTAATTCACTTTACAGCCCAAAAGAGATGTGTGAGTTTTGATCTAACAGAATTCCTATTTTCCAAGCCCACAAAAAAAATTTTGTTCAGGCTTGAGTTTGAATAAGTGCTAACATTTGTATTATTTTACCTTTCATAATTGTCCACAAAGATAATTAAGGTAGGAAATAAGTGACTGTTTTAAAAACATCAGCAGGTATCCACATGATGAAATGATTTCACCTGGTTTTCATTTGCTCACATGTTCTATCAATATGATTTAGAATTAAAGACTTAAAGACCTCAAACCTGAACTTTCTTTTTTTTTTCACTGTCACTCAGGCTGGAGTGCAGTGACATGATCACAGCTCACGACAGCCTCAAATTCCTGGGCTCACGCAGTCGTCCCACCTCAGCCTCCTAATTAGCTGGACATACAGGTGCACCGCACCACACACAGCTAATTTTTTAAATTTTTTGTAGAGATGGGGTTTCACCATGTTGCCCAGGCTGGTCTCGAACTTTTGGGTCAAGCAGTCCTCCCACCTGGCCTCCCAAAGTACTGAGTTTACAGGTGTGAGCTCCTGTACCTGGCCTCAAACTTGAACTTTCTGAGATAACAGTACTAAAAATGTCATGTATTCTTTGATTGAATAATGACAAGAGATGGACTAATCAGGACAACATAAAATAATATCAAGTGCAACTCAGAGATCTGACATGAAAAGAAAGGCATTAGGAAGAGATGTTCTTCAAGGTGTGTTAAGTGCCTATAAGGGCCCTAGATTGTTAATAGGAGTTTCATGGAAACAGCAAGGTAGAAGTCAGAATTGGGGTGAGGGTATTTATGTTGGATAATATCCATCCTAGTATGAGTGCTAAGAACTTATGGCAAGAAAATGTCCAGGAAATAAATGTGATAAAATATTCAGTTCTAGAAAAGCCCAGTGGAAAAGAAAGTGTTGGGTTGATATATTTTACAGTAGCAGGATGAAGTTTGAGCTGATCTGTTAGTAAGGGAGAGTTAGAAAGGCAAAGCTGTTTTGGGCAAAGCAGTTCAGAGGACAACAGTCAGTAGAGTTTAACAAATCACAATGACATTTTGTGATGAGAGAGAACAACAGTGGAATATGGTTTTTAATCTTGCATCCAACCATCTTTGAATATATGATATGATTGATCTTGCTTTTTATTTTTATTATCCAGTCTTATGATGTGCAGTCTTTCTGTCAATGTTGTAGTTTGTGAATTTAAGGGGGAAGTATCTCCATGAGAAACAAGAAGTATCCGATGGATGTGCTAACATCTCAGAGGATTTTTGTTTGGCTGCAGAGGACAAGGCTCCCAGAGTGGGAAAACCAGGGTGAAAATGGAGAATACATTTATTTAGTGCTGGAGGAGGCAGTGTGTCCTCTTTGGGCAAGGTCTGTGAGATATTGTGGTAGGGTGCCTCATGAATGCACCAGGCTACGTCTTGGCTGAAGCTGTATGTCTAGCAGCAGAGAGGAAACTTTAACACCCTATGTTGCTTGCTCTAATACTCTCATCATAGGAGGATAGAGACCCATCTGGAGACTACATACAGTGGTCTCTCCCCTTCAGTCGTCTACTAGAAAGTTGAGCAATGGCTATGATCATGAGCTAGAAGAGAGCTTGGGTTAATCTTCTTCAAGTGGTTATATATAGTTCTCCTGCTGGTCTTTCACTATGCATCCTGAACTGCCCCCCACCCTCACCACACTCCCAATGATGTGAATGCCTACTTACTATTCCAAGTAGCAATACACGCTCTGGTTTTGGACTCAGGCTGTCTAAACTTCCATATGATATCTTTCCTTTGCTGTCCTTGCAATGTTGGAAGGTTCTTGAACTGTTCTCTAGGATTCTTTGTTGTCATCTCTGAAACAGGGCAGATGGAATGATACCTCTCTCGTTGACTTGTTGTGAGGATCAGAATGAGATGATTCATGAGGAATGATTTGCATAGTACCTGGTGTTAGTGATAGGCACTACCCAGTGGTGGTCATGATGATTATGATACAACCATGAATTCTAATACTGTGAGCTCCATTGATGATGAGGAATAATCTGGTAGCTCCTGGAGGGACTATACATTGCCATGTGATTGTTCTCTAATGCAGGGTGTAAGGTCTCCTTATGATCCTTAATCATTCTCTTGCTTCTCTAGAGCTTCCATTGCCCTTCCTCCTTCTTCTTCTTGCTTTGTGCCCTGGGAGGACGACCAATGTGGGCTATGTCAGTGGATCCCATGTCTCCCATGGTTTGGGCAATGATAAGCCCTGTTGTTATAGGAACAACAGGTTTATATACCCATTGCAGAGTAACATACCAATACACCAAAGCAGCAGGGTTTGCAGCGGGGAAAGAGTTTAATAATCACAGGGGCTAAGTGAAAAGAGATGGGAGGGGCTTCAAATCCATCTCCCCAAAGAGATCTTGGCTGGAGCTTTTAAGGGAATTGTGGAGGGCAAGGGGCTAGAACACTGGGGTCATTGATTGGTCAGTGTAAGGAGGATGAAATCATCAGGATGTGGCAACTGCATTCTTTGGTAAGTCAACTCCTTGCAGGGTCCTTTAGACCAGCTGGCATTGGTCATTTATTTGGTATGCAGGACCTGAAAGAAGATCTCAAAGGAAAAACTTAACTTTTCACAATGCTTAATTTGTTATCTATAGAGCAGTTACGGGGAGCTGTAATCTAGACTTGGGCAATAGATACCAAACCACTATGAAGAAGCAGGTCAGAGAGCAAGCTAACCTAGAGATTAATGCTGAATATGCTGCAAGCTTGCTTTATTTTTGTTTCTACCCCTCCGTTTTTCTTTGATTATTTTTGTAAAGTTTATGGGGACTGTATCACTGATGAGAAATCCAAGGAAGGGTGGAGAATAAAGATAGGTGCCTCTGCCCCCAGCGTGCTCCCTGTGAGGACGTCTAGGGCTGGGATGACCTCAACAGAGAAGACACCTGGTGTCTTCTCGAGGTGGCTGCTAGAGGAATACTGCTTTCCTTCCAGGTATCAGGAGCCTGACCCTCACCAAGACTTCCTGCATGGTTTATGACCTCCCTACACACATTTCTAATTAATAAATTGAAACAACAGCACAATCCTTTTACGGATAATCCTGATTTGAACATGCCCTTTGTTTCTCTTTAGGACATTTTTTTCCTAGTATGCCCTATGGGCAGACACACTTTCGAGGTGATGAATTCCTGAACGATTCACAGAATGTGGGTCTGTGAATGCCAGACTTTCAGGATAAAATGTGCTACTTGAAACAGCTCTGTGCAGATAAGTGTATGAGATCTGTTGCAGAGTAGGGTGACTATAGTTAATAATAATGTGTTGCATATTTCAAAATTGCTAAGAGAGTAAATGTCAGATGGTCTTACCACACACAAAAAAAGTATTTGAGGTGATGGATAGGTTAATACACTTGATTTAATTATTCCATACTATATATATCAAAACATCACATTATACTCGATAAATATATTGTAATTATAACTTGTCAACCAAAACCTTAAAAATTAAATTAATTAGTTAATTAAATAAAAGGCTTTGAAATATAAAAGCACCAGCAAATGTTGAGGTCTGGCCACAGAATCATTGTACTGAGCTGTGTTGTAAGGTTACACATCAGGTTCATGCTCTGTAAGTATAGTTTTGTTTTTGTTTTTGTTTTTGTTTTTTGAATCTCACTCTCTTGCCCAGGCTGGAGTGCAGTGGCATGATCTCTGCTCACTGCAGCCTCCGCCTCCCGGGTTCAAGCAATTCTTCTGTCTCAGCCTCCCAAGTAGCTGGGATTACAGGTGCCCACCACCACGCTCGGCTAATTTTTTGTATTTTTAGTAGAGACAGGGTTTCACCATGTTGGCCAGGCTGGTCACAAACTCCTGACTTCAAGTCCACCCACCTCGGCCTCCCAAAGTGCTGGGATTACAGGTGTGAGCCACCGCACCCAGCCACCTATGGTTTTGAACATGAACATAGTCAGCAACTCCTCACTCTATTATTTATTATTATTATTTTTTAAGAGACATGGTCTCTCTTTGTCACCCACTGGAGTACAGTGGTGTAATCATGGCCCACTGCAGACTCCAACTCCTGAACTCAAGTGATACTCCTACATCTGCCTCCCACGGACCACAGGTATGCACCACCACACCTGGCTAATTTTTTCTATTGTCTGTAGAGATGGGGTCTCACTATGTTGCTCAGGCTGGTTTTGAACTCCTAGCCTGAAGAAATCCTCCTGCCTTGGCCTCCCAAAGTGCTGGGATTACAGGTGTCAGCCACCATATCTAACCTAGCATCACTCACTTTAGATGAACATATATCAAATGCATAGTAACAGTCTTGATACCATATGTATAGTAATAAGTCCTTTGACTGTAAATCTTTTTTATTTGCATAGATGGTTCACACTCAAAATTTACCATTAATTCCAATTATGATAGTAAGTTGTATGTCTGGCCATATAAGTATAGCAAACACACTACTTCTGTATTTAGGTTTGCTATTTAGTTCAGGACATTTCACTTTAAAATTTTACACAAATGAAATAGAAGAAATTCTTCAATTTCTCCCAGCAGCTGCAGGGAAATCCCAGCACATTATTTCCCTGGTTTCTAAACACCACCATGACCACCGCTGTATTGCTGTTCATCATAGAGGATTATCATTGATTGTGGCCCTTCTGCTGGAGATAAAAATTATCTTCTGATCGTTTCATAATAGCCCATGATATTAGATATCAGTTTGGATGCTGGAATGACTGTGGAAAGGTCACTCATAATAGCGTGGGGGACAAGAGAGTAGCAGTGCTGCCTTCTGGGTCTGAACTGAAGCTCAATTCATGGATCTCCTTTGAAATACTTTGGGTTTGTTCTGTTGGACCATGGAAGAACCTGCAAAAATGTGTCTTTACAGAGAACTCAAACATGTAGCCCTAGTTCATTGACAGGAGACTATCTCTGGTGCAGTGAGTCTCCCAGGGCAGTTTCAGAACACAATAGTTCACTCTGAATTTATTCCTCCCTTAAGCCTCTACCCATTTCTGGAAATATCTGCCTTTCCCTCAAAGTCAGATATATTAAAAAACCTAGCAGTAGCACTGGAGAAAACCTCTTGAAATGCAGAAAATAGAGTGTCAAATGCAAGCAGGCATCAATAGAACCAGCCATCCTCTCCCAGACTGATGCATCCAAGAGCACTGTACATGGTTTTTTGTGTGTATTTAATAATATTTTGTCCAATATTTTTTGAGGCTCCACCAATGGTGAGAAATGCCTTAGAGACTGAAGCTTTGATATTCTCCAGTTGTATTTAAGCATAAGATGGAATATAAAGATAAAGCATAGACTCCATATTTTAAAATTCACCTTAAGTTCTATAAGAGATTTTATCCGAAGGAGTAAAATGCAGAAAATATAAGATGAGGAAGTTTATGTGCGTAATGAGAGGCTTGGTTAGCCCTTCATGTTGTATGTGAAAGAATTCCACCTATATTCGTGCTGTCGAATGGATTTTCATTTCCATCAACAGACATACTGTAAATGTAGCCTTAATAATCCAGGCACTCAAAACTGTAAGACTCTCCTTAGTTCTTGGTTGAGAAGCCTAGTAAACATTCTGTATTAATATTTAGAAGAAGAGCTGGGATTTACACATTTTCTCTTGTCATTAGCATAGCAAAGATAAATGTTTCCATTCTTTATATACCTATGTATCAGTCCAGTTTTAGCTACTGAACTTGACTATAAGTTAATGTCTTTTAATATGTAGCATGCCAGAGTGGATATTGAAGCCTCTGATTCCTTAGGAAAGAGTGTTTGTGAAGGAGTAGTGGGGATGGGTGGTGTATTATTATCTCTTGTTGCACAACAGATAACCACAAACTTAGCAGCTTAAATCAACACCCATTTTTCTCACCATTTCCATGGGTCAGGAATCTGGGTACAACTTACCTGGGTCATGTGCTCAGAATATCTCAGGCCTTCAATCAAGGTGTCATTAAGCTGTGCTCTCATCTGAAGACTTGGCTGGGGAAGAATCTGCTTTCAAGCTCCATTGAGTTGTGGCAGAAATCATTTTCTGGTGACTACAAAATTCATGGCAACTTGCACCTTCAAATCCAGCAACTGAGAAGAGAGAGAGAAAAAGAGAAAGGAGGGGGAAGAATCAAAGAAAAGATTCTGCTGCTTGGAGATTCTGACTTCAGGGTAGTTCTAGGTCCTATTTTATTTTATTATATTTATTTTTGAGACAGGGTCTTACTCTGTTGACAAGGCTGGAGAGCATTGACACAACCACAGCTCACTGCAGCCTTGACTTCCTGGGCTCAAGTGATCCTCGTGCCTCAACCTCCTGAGTATCTGGGACTACAGGTGTGCACCACCAAACCCGGCTAATTTTTGTATTTTTTGTGGAGATGGGGTTTCGCCATGTCGCCCAGGTTGGTTGGAAACTCCTAGGCTCAAGCAATCCACCCACCTGCCTCTACCTCCCAAAGTGCTGGGATTAAAGATGTGATCCACCATGTCTGGCCAGGTCTTCCTTTAAAGGCACACCTAGGTCAGATTTGGTGGCTCACGCCTGTATTCCCAGCACTTTGGGAGGCTGAGGTGGATCACCTAAGGTCAGGAGTTTGAGATCAGCCTGGCCAACATGGTGAAACCCTGTCTCTACTAAAAATACAAAAATTAGCTGGGCATGGTGGCGTGCACCTGTAATCCCAGCATCTTGGAAGGCTGAGGCAGGAGAATAGCTTGAACCCTGGAGGTGGGGGTTGCTGTAAGCCAAAAGTCATGCAAGTGCACTCCAGCCTGGGCAGTAAAGTGAGATTCTGTTTAAAAAAAAAAAAAAAAAAAGGTGTACCTGACTACATCAGGCTTATCCAAGATAATATCCTTTTTGATTATGAGAACTTCAATTATTTCTGCAAAACCACTTTACTTTTGCCATGAAACATAACCATGGGAGTAATATCCCATTCTCTTTGCCATATTCTATAAGTTAGAAGGTCATAGGTCCTGCCCACATTCCAAGGAGAAAACGACACAAAGGCATGGTACGAGAGGGTGAAAATCCTGGGGGCCACCCTAGATGTTCCCACCACAGATGGAAAATCAACCACTGCTCCTCTCCACTTTGAGCTGAACCTGGTTATCCGGTCAGCAGTTTACATTTGCAATACATTTAGATTCAATTCAATGAATACTATCCTAAGACCTTTCTCCACAGACACTTAGGAGAGTCCTCCAAAATCTCCCCTGTGGGAAAAGAAGATGGATAGTGGATCTTTCCATTAATATCACATGAAATTGTGTCCTGATTAAAGATAAATCCAATGTAGATGACAATTCTAGCATTTTACTTCTCACCATCATTCTTTCTGAGCAATGTCAACAAAATAACAGATTCTATTCTAAATAGCCCTGACCTGCTTTGAACTGTATGTGAGCCTTTGGGGCATTTGCCGTCCATCCAATTGCTCAATCATAAAGATTTCACTTTTCTAGGTGTTTCCAATACAGCAACCACCGGACTTAAAAAAACAAAAAGTTTGGTTTTCAATCCAGTGATTTAGTGACTTTTAGTAACAGGGCACATAAAGTCATTTCCTGTTTTTGGTTCTTCAGCCTGTAATGTAGAATGATTAAACTGATACTTGCTTCTATTCTCTTCATCTTCTGAGACGTGAGTTTGGCTGCACTTGAAGGCATTAAGTCCACAATTATTGAGAGTCTCCTATTTATGTACCAGTCACTGGGTTCGGGACTTTCACATGCAAAGTGAAGCAGTTTGGTGATTTCTCTAAGAACTTAAAACAGAACTTTCATTCAACCCAGCAATCCTGTTACTGAGTATAAAATAGTTTTGTCATAAAGACACATGCATGCCTATGCTCATCACAGCACTATTCACAGTAGCAAAGACATGGACTCAATGTAAATGCCCACAAAGAGCAGATTGGATAAAGAAAATGTGGTACATATACACCATGGAATACTATGCAGCCAATAAGAAGAATGAGACCTTGTCCTTTGCAACAACATGGATGGAGCTAGAGGCTATTTTCCTAAGCAAACTAATACAGGAACAGAAAACCAAATCCTGCATGTTCTCATGTATAAACGGGAGCTCAACACTGAGTACACATGGGCACAAAGATGGAAACAGTAGACACTGGGGACTACACAATGGGGGAGATTGGGAGGAGAGTGAGGATCGAAAACTACATGTTGGGTACTATGCCTATCACCTGAGTGATGAAATAATCTGTACACCAAACCCCCATGACATGCAATTTATGTATATAATAAACCTGCACATGTACCCCTGAACCTAAAATAAAATTTTTTTAAAATAATTTTTTTAAAAGACACCCCTTAGTGATCTTTGGAAATCATCAATTTTTATTCTTATTTTACAGGTAGGGAAGTGGCGGTCACAAGTGTCTTGACTGCCTCAATGTCATTCAGTTAATAAGCTATCTTAAACCCAGGTAGGTTTGACCTAAACGCCATGATCTCTGATGAACCCGTATTATCAAAACTGGGGTTGTTAAGTCCTTGGAAGCCTATTCATTAAGCTATGAAGCCAGAAAGCCTCATTCTGGAAACTATTCCACATTGTAACAAATTATTCCCTCTTAGTTTGCACTACATCAGTAGTTTTCAACCAGTGGCAGTTTGGCCCCACCTCTCTCTACCACTGGCCAGGAGACATTTGGAAAGTCTGAAGACATTTCTGGTTGTCATACCTGGGGGGCAGGGCTGCTACTGACCTCTAATGGGTAGAGACCAGAGATGCTGCTAAATATCCCACAATGCACAGCACCCCTCCAAACCCCCTCAGCAAGGAATTATCTGGCCCCAAATGCCAACAGAGTCAATGTTAAGGCTGAGAAACTCCACGCTACATTTTGACTTAATAAACTGTTTCTCAAACATTATTTTTAGAAAAAGCAAAAAAAAGAAAAAATCCCTTTGCTATTCTGCTATAGTTCTACGTATATAAATACTGCATTCAACACTGATGGCCATAGCATTTAATCCAGTTCATTTTTGTGATTCTTGTCTCCTTTGCCTTTTCAACTCTTTGTCTATTATTTTTTCCTGTGGGTAAGTGTTTTGCTGCTACAAATTTGTTTATTGTTGCTTGTTATTTCTCTGTGGTTTGTTATTTATTCTGCAGCTCTGGGATACTTATAAGGGCGCTATATAAAATAAATAACAATAATGACAATGTTTACGGTACTTATCCCTAACAATTTTCAGAGCATCATGAAAGAAGGCACAGAGAAACAAATGACAAAGGACTTAGTTTGCATTTTTGCATTTTTCCTATAAATAAGCACAGACCAGCTTCCTTCTGTTGTGAAATATTTATAGATTACTTTTTCAGGGTAAGTTTGCGATAAGTGCTTGACTGTGTTTCACCCTTGGATACATTCAATTTGTCTTCATTTTACAGTTTATTCAGTTAATTAGAAAAGGTTATAAGATTAATAACTAGTCATTGCTAATGCATTCAATGGACTGAACATTGAGTGTGATGCGGAGTTTTCTCCCGCTAAAGGGACATAAATGATCAGTTTATATGGATCCCATCAAACCTCTGATGAAGTGCACTGCGCACAAAATGGGCTCAAGATTACAATGGCCTTTTGGTGATTTTCAAAACCATCCAAACATCATGCAATTATATTCTGTGTGCATAATAAATTAGCTATCTTGGGAGGGGCTGGATGCTATTAATTGAGATGGAGCAAACCTTGTGAGAGGGACTCTAGTTGAAGATGTGTAACAATTAGAAATGTATTCAAAATACCAAAACTTCATACTTGTGTAGGGTTTTACCATTGCGAAAGGATTTTCACATAGATGCATTTTGATTTTCACAACCAGGTCATGCTTTAAAAAAAAAATTTTTTTTTTTTTTTGAGACGGAGTTTCACTCTTGTTGCCCGGGCTGGAGTGCAATGGCCCCATCTCAGCTCACCGCAACCTCCATCTCCCAGGTTCAAGCAATTCTCCTGCCTCCGTCTCCTGAGTAGCTGGGGTTACAGGCATGTGCCACCACACCAGGCTAATTTTGTGCTTTTAGTAGATACAGGGTTTCTCCATGTTGGCCAGGCTGGTCTCGAACTCCCGACCTCAGGAGAACTTCCCACCTTGGCCTCCCAAAGTGCTGGGATTACAGGCGTGAGCCACCACACCCGGCTTAAAAAAAAATCTATAGCAATTTAAAAAGTGATTCAACCTCATGAAGTGGGTAGAAAACTGGAACTAAACCCATTTCTAGTGATTTTGAGTCCATTCCTCTTTATTTTAGAAACCACATCTGTTTTGGGGGCAAAAAGAATATTAACAAAATTATATAGCTTGGGCATAGCATACAAGTCATTTAGTAAAGAAAAAATTATTTGTGGATTCAGAGGTTTGACAGAAACAAACAAACAAAAAAACTGTCTGCTGAAATGACGATACTCTCACTCACTCAGCTGAGCTCCTGCCTGGTCTGCAGATACGTTTGAAGACTTCAGGCAGAAATGCAGAAGAAACTGTGGGTAATTGATGTCCAGTAGCTTGACCATAACTTTAAAAGCACCCTGGGGCAAGCAAGCAATGGAAGGTACTTCACCAAGAAACCACAGAGAGCTTGCTTTGTCTGTAACCGTCTTCTGAGGGATTTTGTCTGGTCATTTTTTCTCCTAATACAACCTCAAATCAACAGAAAAGGTGCAAGACTAGTAAAACAAAACAAAAGAAAACAAAAAAACTCCTGTCCTGTGAACACTTTAATTAGATTTACCAGTCATAAACATTTTGACCAAGCTTTTTTTACTATCTCCCCTCCGTGTGTGTGTGTGTGTGTGTGTGTGTGTATTTACACACTTTTTTTCTGAACCATTTGGGACCAAGTTGTAGACATTATGCCCCTTTAGCTGTAAATACTTCTAGGTATATTTCCTAAGAACTAGACGCTTTCTTTCCTAATCACAGTGCAAAATCAAAATCAGGACATTCAGCATTCCTAGAATGTCATTATCTAATCCACAATTCACATTCAAATTTTGTCAGTTGTCTCCATCATGTCTTTTAAATCTTCTCCAATCCTTTCTCCATTCCAGCACCCAAACCTTGTTCATGCATTGTATCTAGCTGCCATGGCTTCTTAGACTTCTTTGATGTAGACAAGCTTCTCCGACTTCCTTCCTCTTTTATGACTTTGACATTTTGATACTTTGAATTGTAGCTATGTCCCTCTCAGTGTGCTGCATCAGGAGACATGTGATGTCGATTTGTGCCCTTACTGGTGATGTAAAACTGGATCCCTTGGCTAAGGCATAATCTGACAGGCTTCTCCGGTGTAAAGGAATGAATTTTCCTTTTGTAATGAATAAGTAATTTGTCCTAAGGTGCTTTAAGATATAGCTCCTGAGAAATGGCTCATTCCCTATGGGAACAGAAAATGCACAAGATGATTTTCAACACCTTGCCATTCCAGAATGTAACAAGTACCCAAATAACGACAGGGAAATAACAAAGGACAGAGGAGCCTCTGTGGAGGCGCTCCTGCCAGCCAAACCTGCACGAGTTGAGCATCAAAATAAATAATGTCAGGAAGGGATTATAACTCCTTGACTAAAATAAGAGCCCATGAGTCTAGGTTGATAAGCTTAGATATGTGAATAAATAAAGAGGGGGAAGGAAATTATTTTCTGAAAATCAAGAAAAAAATGTTGAAGGAATGATGGAATTAGGAAAATCACCATTTTATGATCCATAATTGTTTAAAATAGAATGAAAGGCAAAGGGAGGGAGGGAGAGAAAAAGAGAGAGAGGGAGGGATGGAGGGAGGAAGGGAGAGGCAGACAGAAAGAAGGAGGGAGGGAGAAAAAGGGAGAGGGAAGAAGAGAGGAAAGGAGAGACAGAGAGACAGACAAGGAGAAAGAGAGAGAGAGAGAGAGAAACAAAGCATGGCAGATGACCCCAAAACTAGAATTTCTGGAGAATCCTCACCTGTGACCCAAGGCATAACCTGTGACCCAAGGCATTTCACTGGCGAGGCCATGCAGCTTCTGAGGTCTTTTCAAATTTCTAACCTCATATAAACCATGGTTACCTGAAATTGTCTTTCTCCAGCAAGAAGGATCATCCCTGGCAAAAAAGAAAAACAAAAAACAAGGTAGAAAAATGAATTTATCAAGTTTTACAATGCTTGTCATATGACCAGAAAGACATTTTAAAAATATTTAATAAATCTTTAGTTATCCAGAAATTTAAGCTATCTAGAATATGCCATGCTGTGCTCATTTCTAGAGGAAAAAGATTTCACTGTCAAGTTACTCTGGGAAGTAGAGATGATAGACATCCAGTAAGTGAACTTGAGCTCCGTCTTGAGGTCTGAGAAGTCTACCTTTCCTGAATCTCCCAAAATACCACTTCACCTTGCGCTCCAAACTCAGCTGTTGTTATAATATGATATTAGAACTCACAAGTTTATAAGCTATTTTGTCCAAATAAAAAACAAAATGAACAAATAAAAGTATTTTTCATAATCCTGACATATCCAGTTCTTTACTCAAAATCTGTCTGGCCCATGAAAATATATTTCCTCTACCATGAAATGTCTCTTATACTATATTAACCTATTAATAAAATTTGTTGCCACCAATGACTTATGTTTCAAATAAAGGAAAATAAAGATTCAACTAGTTTACCATCAATATATTAAATATTAACACCTTACTCCTCTACTTATGTAGCAAAGCTAATATGGTTTTGTCAACATAATCTAAGTATAAATGTAAAAAATCTGCAACCCTGCTGTATCAGTTTGTTCTCACAATGCTATAAAGACATACCTGAGACTGGATAATTTATAATAAAAAGAGGTTTAACTGGCTTATGGTTCTGCAGGCTGTATAGGCTTTTGCCTCTGGGGAGGCCTCAGGAAACTTACAACCATGGCAGAAGGTGAAGGGGAAGCAAGCATATCTTGCATGGTGGGAGTAAGAGGAAGAGAGAGTGAGGAAGGAGGTGCCACACACTTTGAAACAACCGGATCTCATGAGAACTCTATCACGAGACAGCATTAGGGGGATAGTGCTAAACCATTAGAAACCACCCCCATGATCCAATCACCTACCACTAGGCCTCACCTCTAACACGGGATTACAATTTAACATGAGATTTGAATGGGGACACAGAGCCAAACCGTATCACCTGGCATCGGACTTTAATTGTTCGTGATGACTTGAGACACATAGAAACTCTAGAGGATGCTGCAATCCATGTTGTATCCGCAGCAATGTTGCTGAGGTCAGTTGCAGGTGGAGATGTGACTAGGTCAGGAATATTAATCAGTAATTGGAATGGAGCAGACATTTTGCTAGGTATTGAAGATATAGATAAACAGCATATGGTCTCCTACTTTGATAATCTGAAATTTCAGTAGGTGAGCTCTCCAGAAATGTAGATCTTACTCGTGGGGACATCATCCAGTATCCCCACTCCATCAGACCCTCATGTCCATTAAGTTTGTCCATGACTCTTTAAGGTTCTCCTGGGAGCCCCCTGACTCATCTCTGAACTTCACACCACCAATACCCTATGTGCCTCTTGATTTTTGCTTCCTCTAGAACCCAGGCTCAATCATCTCAACCCCTCGTGAATATCATCATTGCCACGGCTTTGAATGTTCCTGTCCATATGCCCAGTCATCAAGTGGGAGACCTTGGACTCATTGTTAATGTCTCCTACCTTTCTTGTAACTCCCTCCTTCTTCCTCTCCTGCCGTGGCTGCATTACATGTCATCAAACCCATGAAATTGATTCTTTTCTTGCTATTTCCTTGGTGTAGAATGCATGGCCTTGTGTTGTGGTGAATTGTTCATATGTCCGTTTCTCTTTGGAGACTGTAAGCTTGTTGTGTGAGTCCTCAATAAGGCTTGAAATAACAAATGCATATTATTTACCAGTAATCCTTTGAACAAGGCTTCCAGAAGCAATAATTCATCTTGGGAGTGATTTGTTAAAAAATGTTTCTGCTTATTATTAATAATTTGGAGATGACTACATTATGGTACATAATTTCAGAAAACAGATGTAACACGTGTGCTAAATATTAATCGTTTGATTTCAGGATTGTGTCATTATGTTTAGGGGTCTGATTTGCTTTGCAAGGTATTTGCATTTGTGTAATCCTCAGTCATGTTATATTAAATGTTTCCAACATACTCATACCTCATACTTACCAGGTAATTAACAACTTTTAAAGCACCATAAATTTAAATTGAAAAGGGGCCAGGCATGGTGGCTCACACCTGTAATCCCAGCACTTTGAAAGGCTGAGTTGGAGGATTGCTTGAAGCCAGGAGTTGGAGACCAGCCTGGGCAACATAGCAAGACCCCAGTCTCTACAAAAAATAAAAAGTCTAGCTGGGCATGCTTGCTTGCACCCATAGACCTAGCTACTTGGGTGGCTGAAGTGCGAGGATTGCTTGAGCCTAAGTTTGAGGCTGCAGTGAGCTGTGATCACACCACTGCACTCCAGCCTGAGCAACAGAGCGAGACACTTTCTCTAATTAATTAATTACTTTAATTAACTGAAAAGGTACAACATTTTTAAAGGTGGGAAAGTGACTGCTGGTAATGTTCTGCTCATTAGTAAAATACAATAATTATCTTTTTAAAGGAAATATCACACTGATTTTGGAAATATATATTTTTAATATTCTGACATCAGTAAAAAATATTTAAAAGTTTTTACATAGTAAGTAATAGTACCACTTAATTGAATGTTATTTTTTTCTGGTTATTTCATACCTTACATATCAGAGTAATATTTAAAATTGTTCTTTATGGTAACCAGAAATTGCTCTTATTTTCTTTATCCCATTGTTGATGTGCAGTTGGGTTAGCAGAACTAAAGGAAAAAAAATGTGATAGTTTCTTGTGGCCTGCATGTTGTGGAAAGGAACTGGAATTTGTGGTAAGGTCACCTTAAATTTCTAGAAAATACTACTTAGCCACTGATTGTTTTTCCCCTGCATCAAGTTCATACTCAACACAGACTCATGATAGTTTTGATATCTCAGAAGAAAAATTTCCACCATAATTGTTCATCTTTTCAAAACTATTTCTCTATTCTCACATATTTTAAATAGATAAGATTCTTTTTAAATTTTTGTGGGTATATAGTAGAGATGTGTATTTATGAAGTACATAATATGTTTTGATATAGGCATGCAATGTGTAAAAATCACATCGTGGAAATTGGGGTATCCATCCCCTCAAGCATTTATCATTTGTGCTGCAAAAAATCCAGTTATACCCTTTTAGTTATTTTTAAATGTACAATTAAATTAGTTTGACTATAGTCACCCTTTTGTGTTATCAAATACCAGATACTAATAATCACATCGTGGAGAATGCAATATCTGTCCCCTCAAACATTTACCCTTTGTATTATAAACTATCTGTACTCTTTCAGTTATTTTTAAATGTACAATTAAGTTATTGTTGACTGTATTCACCCTGTTGTGCTATCTTATTCATTCTTTCTATATTTGTATACCCATTAATGATCCCCACCTCCCCTCCCACCACTACCCTTTCCAGCCGCTGGTAACCATCCATCTACTCTCTATCTCCATGAGCTAAATTATTTTGATTTTTAGATCCCACAAATAAATGAGAACATCCCATATTTGTCTTTCTGTGCCTGGCTTCTTTCATTTAACATAATGATCTCCATTTCTATCCATGTTGTTGCAAATGACAGGATCTCATTTAGATAAGAACTTTAGAATCAGCCTGTAAACCTTCATAAAAAATCCTTTTGGAATTCCAATTGTGATTGCACTGAATATATAGATTGGTTTTGGAGAAATTTTTTATTTATAATATTAAGTCTGGAAACATGTTATTCTTCTCCATATCAATCTTCTTTTAAAAATGTCAATAAAGCTTTATAGGTTTGACCGCCTCTCCACAATTAATCCCTTCTATTTGTTGCCTCTTGGAGTAATTTTGAACCATTCCAACACCATAGCTGTGTTCTCTTTCATGTAGGTGTGTTTGCTTTCTGTCTTTCTGGTATCTATTTAAATTCCTGGTCTGTTGATGATACTTTTTCTTATCTTTCATGCTATGATGGTTTCTGGAAGGAAGGAGTGTTTTGCTTTTTTAATATAGTTTCTGGCATTTTATTGGATTTGTTGCAGGAGGGAACACGGCCACATGTGCTCCCATCTGCTTCTTGATCCCATTTCTTAGCTTTGTGTGGTGTATGTGTGAGACTGACAAACAGTTTGCAAATAGTGAAACCAACACATCAAGGACACAGACAACTAGGGAGCAAGCTGAAGACTTAGATCAGAAGTCATGTTCCTATAGAAGAGGTGAAAGACAGTTTTAAGTAATAGAGTATCTTAGCCTCCTCTCAGACAACATGGGTGATATGGTTTGGCGGTGTCCCCACCCAAATCTCATCTTGAATTGTAGTTCCCATAATTCCCATGTGTCATGGGAGGGATCAGGTGGAGATAATTGAATCATGGGGGCAGTTAACCTCATGCTGTTCTCATAATAACGAGTGAGTTCTCATGAGAGCTGATGGTTTTATAAGGGGCTTCCGCCTCTGCTCAGCACTCACTTCTCTCACCTACCACCATGTGATGTGCCTGTTTCACCTTCCGCCATGATTGTAAGTTTCCTGAAGCCTCCCTAGCCATGAGGAACCGAGAGTCAATTAAACCTCTTTTATTTATAAATTACCCAGTCTCAGGTATGTCTTCATAGCAGGCTAATACAATGGGTATTCTTCAATCTTGGTTAAGAACATCAATGTTTCACCAAAGGGAAAGAAATCAAGAAGGAAAAGGTTGAGACCACAGCATTTTTGGAGCTAGTGATTTTAAGTGAAGAAAATGGCAGAATAATATAGAGCATAGAGATTACTCGTGAAAGCATGCCATGAAGACTGAGTGACATCCAACATATCTGGATTTGAAAAAGGAATTTTTGGATGGAGTCCTACAATTAGACATTGGAATGCAGTGACCACTCTCCAGTCATATGACTTTGGAAATTTTTTATGACTTTCATTATTATTTACATAGAACTGAAAATGATAATACCCACCAACTACCGTGAAGTAGTAGTAGAGTATCACATTAAATTTTTTGAATTAAAAAAAAACTCTGTGAGAAGTAAAAACAATATAAACCAACAAAAATAGGCAACAAATGATTATAAAGTAATAGTCAAGCAGATTACAATTTTGCAAGGCATTTTCTCATCTAGAAGGAAAAGTGATGGCAAATTACTTCAGTTGTTAGATCTTCATGGAATATTTGGTAATGACTTGGCAAGTTATGAATTTTGCCTTCTGGATTATCACTCTTGGATAATACATGCTGGGCTTGTATAGTTACAGATTTTGTGGCTTCAAGTGGATTTTTTAATTTTCTAGAAAGGAATTTTAAAAACTAACTTTTATTTTTGCCCCCATACTTAAAGCATGTCTATAAGTTTGGGAATAGAAGGACTTTCATCAAAATTATGTTGCAGGCTCTGTATGTGTATTACCCATAATAAATCCTGAAAAATACGGTACCTTATTTAGGATGCTGATGCAGCAGATTATGTTATCTTGCCTTAGATATATAAACTCTTTTCTGAAATCATGTTATTATTTCTACTTTTATTTCCAGGTTGAAAGATCTGTTGGAAAAATATAAGACTTAGTAGGTAACTATCAATGTACTGCATATGGCAGTCTAGATTTTTTGAATTAAAAAATTAGTGGCTTAAAGCAACACACATTTATTATCTCACAGTTTCTGAGGATCAGGAGCCCCGTCATGGCTTAACTGAACCCTCCAGCTCAGCATCTCTCAGAAGGCTGCAATCAAGGTGTTGGCTAGGGCTGCATTCTCATCTCAAGACTTGACTGGGGATGGATCTTCTTTCAAGCTCACTCAGTTGATCCTATTGGTAGGATTCAGCTTCTTGCAAGCTCTTTGACTGAAGGACTCAGTTCCTTGTGCACTGTTGGCTGGAGGTCACCCTCAGTTCTGTCACATGTAGCACTCAAATATGTAAGTGGGGTGTCTCCAACATGGCCTCTGTATCATCAAAGCCACCAAGAAAGTCTGCTAGCAAGATAGAAGTCACAGTGTTTTGTAACCTCGTGATGAAGCAACATCCATTACGTTCGCAGTATTCTTTTTTAAAAAAACTTTTAAGTTCAGGGGTACATGTACAGGTTATGCGGGTTTGTTACATAGGTAAACATGTGTCATGGGGGTTTGTTGTACAGATTATTTCATCACCTAGGTATTAAGCCTAATGCCTATTAGTTATTTTTCCTTATCCTTCCCCTCGTTCCTCCCTACTCCCTCCAGTAGGCCCCAGTGTGTGTTGTTCCCCTTTATGTGTCCATGTGTTCTCATATTTAGCTCCCATTTATAAGTGAGAACATAAGATATTTTACTTTCTTTTTCTGCATTAGTTTGCTAAGGATAATGGCCTTCAGCTCCATCTATGTCCCTGCAAAGGACATAATCTCATTCTTTTTTTTATGGCTGCATAGTATTCCATGGTGTATATGTACCACATTTTCTTTATCCTATCTATCTTTGATGGACATTTGGGTTGATTCCATGTCTTTACTATACTTTCACTATATTCTTATAGAAGTGAATCATTAGGTCCCAGCGCATACCTGAGGGGAGGGTGTCACAAGAGAGTGTGAATATCAGGCAGTGGTGATCACTGGAAGCCATCTTAGAAGTCTGACTTCCATAGATGCCTACTCTGATTCATTAAATATCAAAATTAGGACCAGCAAATTAAATGAATTGATTGAGGTTTTACAGCAAGATAGGAAAAGTGCAAAGAATGGAAGCCTTCCCCTTTGCAATTTGCCCAAAATCCATCTACTGCCTTCCACCTTTTGGCATACGTGAGTCCAACCATTGTGGCAGGATGCTAACTACTTAGCACAAACTTATCTATGCATGTACTACTGCCTTCTGACTTCCAACTTTAGAATCACAGCATGTAGAAAAAATTAAGTAGGTTGCCCACACTCCTGTTACAATTGCTGTCAGTGAATAGACCCTACATGCATTCATGACCTTCAAAACACAATGGCAGCAAAGAGATGAAAAAAAATTTTTTTAATATGCTTCTGTGTCAGTTTTACAAAACACAGACTGTCACTGCCTGGAGCGATAACCTTGAAATCTGAGCCACAGATCTGCAAACCTATTCAGCCGCATGGTTTCTGGGTAGACTGAAATTACAATGCTTTTATTTTTTTTCCAACATTCAAAAACCCTTTTATGATTGCTTTAAAGTCAAACACTTACGCTGCCCTGTTTTCTGAGGATGTGCCTTACTTTTTCTTCTAGAGTCATGTAATTCTCCTTCTTTAAAGAGGACCGTGTTTGGGAAATGACAAGTTCCCAGTTGCGATGTAGACTAACCTCAGAGGTGGCCATGTCCAAAGCCCTGTTATAGTGTTGATGCAAAATTTCTTTCTATTTCCTTGAATTCCATAACACAGGATATTTAGCTCCATTTTGTGGAAAACTAGGCAGTTAAGCTTCCTGTTCACTGGATATTGATGCTTCACTCTCTGAGTCCAATGGCAGAGAATGCCAAGTGGAAGAACAGGGTTGAATCATTTGGGAATTTCACACAGTTTTATTTTCTACTACATGCCTCTTGAAAGGAGCTGTAAAAATGATGCCTGTAAGTAATATTTTGTCAGTTCACAACATTTCTTCCTGTTCTTCTTCCTATCACGACTGCTGACTTACTCCTGCCATTAGCACATTCTCATAATTACTGACTATTATGAATAAATACTAAGCACCATGTCTGGGATAAAGTGTGGGAATACTAAACCAAATTAGATATTCTCTTTCCTTCAGAGAGAAGAGACTCTTTGTTTCTATAACAGAGACAGAGTGTCTGATATGGAAATTGCCAAATAAAATGCAATGGGAGAAGTTGTAGGAAATATGAGGTTGTTGCAATGTGGGGGTGAGGTTGTTGCAATGGGGCAGGGTGAGCTATTGCAGTTAGCTAGGTACAAAGAAGAGAAACATTCTGGCAAAGAAAACTAAATTATTTTTTGAACGTTGTTATGGTGCATTTAAAGAAATAATGTTGTTTCTATGTAACTGGCAAAAGCAGTACATACTAATTAAAGAGTACACAGAGACCAGGGCATGCCAGGCTCTGTGTGCAAAGGCAAGAAGATTGAATTTTATCCTGGAAATGATCGAGGGACAGACAACCTCAGAAATATTTCCACACAACGCTAATATTTAAGGGGGAAATTATAAAATGGAGTGCACATTAAGAAGATAGAGAATGGATGGACAGTGGAGTTTGGAGGTAACCCCTAAGACATGATGGTACAAAGGCAGAGAGAGGCAGGCAGAAGGGAGCAGACACTATTTATTTGATGACATTCATGGAATCATGAGAACTTGAGCTTTGGAGAGGATGGTCTTAAGGGGCACAGGAGTAGATATTAGGGTTAACCCCAGGCTCACTAGGGTCTGATGGAAGATCTGGCTCCATAAAGTTTGGGTCCTCAAGCATTCCACACTCCAGGTAGGAAAAAAAATGGTAATAGAATAAATCTTTCCCCATCCTCAACCCCTAGAAGACTGAACTAATTCAAACATGATCTACTTTCAACCTCATTTTCCAAACGATATTTCCTAACAAACAGTATATTTTATTTCATATCATTTTGATTCAAGGAATCCAATAAAGTTATTAATTTCATATGAAAATGGAAATGCATACAATGAAAACTTAGTTGATAAGTAAAGGTTTTCAGAATGATACTAATATGTCAAATCAGCACTTGCATCCCTGAGGAAAAGTCACTTAGTTAGGATGTATTACCATTGTTTTAATACACTGCTGGAGGTATTTGCTAAAATTTTCTTTATTCTTTTTGAATTTGTTGAGAAAGAGTGGCTCATAAGTGTTCCTTCTCATCCTGCCTTATCAGGTACTAGAATGGAGATTATGTTAGTCTCATAAAATGATTTATCGGATGTTCCCTTCTCTGTTCTCCCTAATGCTTTGTAGATCTCGTTGATGAAGCCATGAGGATCAAGCATTTTCTTTCGTGAAATATTTGGACTGGGAATGCAATTTTCTTAATGAATACATGACTTGAGGCTTTCCATGTATCCCTTCAGTTTTTAAGTTGCATCTTTCTAGGGATTTATTGGCTTCATGTTTTTACTATTATCTTTTTAATGTGGTACGATTTTATGGTGCTCCGTTTTTCATTTCCATGTTGGTTATTTCTACCTTCTCTCCTTCCCTACCTATTAATCAGACTTGCTAATTTGTTAATTTCATTGGACTTTTTGAAGAATCAACTTTTGGTTTTGTCAGTTCTCCCTATAGAATATATATTTTTTCTATTTAATTAAAGAATTCTCTTATCTTACATTTCCTTCCTTCTACCATCTTCTTGATTCTTTTTATTTTATAACTTTCTAAGATGTGATGAGTTTACTAATTTTGTTTTTTTCTTTGTTAATACACACTGTTATCCTAGACACTGATCTAGATACACCTAAAACGTTTGATATATATTTTTCAGATCATTTGTTTAAAAAATATTTCCAACTTCCATTTTACTTTCTTCGTTTACTTGTGGATAATGGAGACTTTTTAAAAATTTCCAAACATGTGGGGATTTCAAAGTCAGAGATCTGCATTGTGTGTTTCCAATCTTTTGACATATCTGAAGACTTGTGTTTTGGTGCAGTGTATCATCAATTTAAGTGAATGTTTTAGGCATGGCTGCACAGAATATGCACTTTTCCATTTGTAGTGCAATAATTGATATATGCCCATGAAGTCAAAGGTGCTAATCGAATCATTCTAATCTCCTCTATCGTTACTAAAATTTGTGTCTGTTGGTTCTCTTAATTGCTGGAAAAGATATAGTAAATTCTTCCTTGATAATTACAAATTTGTCTATGACTCCTTTTAGTTCTGTTAGCTTTTACTTTGTGTTTTTTGGGGCTTTGTTATATTTTTCTCACTATATATTTCATTTACTCAATAATAATTCATTTATAAAATATATTTTGCCTGATAGCACAAAATATTTTTTATTTGGTTTTTATTTATTTGGTATAGATGAGGTTTATTTTCTTTCATCTATTTGTTTCCATCTTTATTTAGATTTGTTGTCTCTATATTAGTTATTACATGTTAGTTATTATTATGTATTCTATGTCATTATTTCTCATATTTAGTATTTAAAAGTCAATAGTCCTTCTAACTCTACTCCACTGAGTAAAATTTGCTTCTCTGGCTCTTTAAAAATAATTTTATTAAGGTATGATTTGTGTAAATTAAGCTGCATCCATTGAAAGTATAAAATGAATTGTGTACACCCATAAAACCACTACCACAAACAAGACAGTGAGTATTCCCCAAACACCCAAAAGTTTCTTTGTTAATGACAGCATCTTCCCCAGCTCACGAAGACAGCAGCCTGCTTTCAGGCACTAAATTTTTGCTTCAACTTTTTTTTACACTTTTATATAAGTGGAATTGTATTATACATCCCCTCTTGAGTCTGGTTTCTTTTACTCAATAACAAATTTGTGATTTAGTCGTATGTGGATCATTTGACTAGTCACTGAGTAGCATTCTGTTGAATGAAAATCTTTCATTACTGAGTAGTACTCTGTTGAATGAAAATACCACAATGTGTCTGCCTAGTCACCTGTTGGTGGACATTTGTATTGTTTCCTATTTTTGGCTCTTGTGAATCCCGTGACTGTGAAGGTTCATGTGCAAGTCTAAGTGTGGACATATACTTTTATTCTCATGAATAAACATGCATTAGTAGGATAGCTAGGTATATTCTTAGTTGTATAGGAAACACATCATCTAGAGAACCCTGTTCTCTAAAGGGACTAGTTAGTGTTGATCAGTGTATTCTGGTCATAGAAGACAAATGTTTTGATTTCCAGCACCTCCAAGTCATTTTACAACCAGGGAAATGAAGAAGCTAGGTCATTGAAAGATGTACATCCATGCCTGATGTAGAAACATTGGAGTAGAGTAACCATAGGAGACAGTTTGTCTCTGTGGTCGTGAGCTGCAAGGACTCAGATTGAACCATCTCTACGGTGCACCTATAGCACATCTTACTAACTGGATGATGCTTTGAGGCTCAGCTAATCCCCAGACATCTCTCAGATAAGAAGCCAATATCTGATGGTCACCCAGCAATCACCGAATCCTAGGGTTTATAATATCACATCCATCTGTGACCACCTCTGATAAAGGAGGACTATTCAGATTCTTCCTTGGTATTGGGTACAATTGACATGACGGGAGAATACACATTCCATAACTACTATTTACCTTTAGTTCATTATCCATATGTTTGAATGTTATTAAATACAGTATGTATTTTTCATTTAGTAGACTCTTTTTAAACAACAGCTTTATATTTATGGAAAAATTGAGCACATAGCATCAAGAATTCTCATATGCTGTCTTTTAGCCTTCCTCAGTTTCCTCTCTTATTAATCTCTTGCATTAGTGTGGTACAGTTTTTCGTGATCAATGAACTGATAATGATACATTATTATCAACTATAAAGTCCTTGGTTTACGTTATGCTTTCTTCTTTGTGTTGTATAGGTCTATGGGTTTTGAAAAGTACATAATAACATCTATCCAGCATTACAGAATACAAATATCTTTAAATGTTATTTCACAAAAGAGACTTGTAAAAAGCTGACTGCAAACTAAAGTAAGCTCAGAAATTACATTGTAAAGGGAAAATAGATGGAAAGGAAATCCTATTATCACAAAATCCTATTTTTCTTTTCAGTGTACTATAATCATATCAGATTCAAAGAGAAAGATGTAACTTTTGTTACCTATGGCAAAGATTGTGGGTATAAAACATGTTTATCTTTAAGCAAGTTACAGAAAGTGGAGAGAATTATGATCTAGGATGGACTTACCATGTTTGAAAAATGGATTTCATGGTAGAATAAATAGGATTAGCTCTCTCATGCCTTCAAGTTTAGGAGAGCAAGCTCTATGAACTTGAAGGTGACCCACTACTAAAGTAAGTCTTGTTCATTGAGAACTGGAAGAAACCTGAAGAATAATTTTTATTTTTACATTGGAGGATAAGCAAGAGTACTTTTTATTTAATTTGCATTTCCCTTTTCATATAATTTTAAGAGACTCGTCACCAATATTTTCATTACTTGTTTCTTCCAAACCTGTTTTTCTCCTGAAACTAATACCTCTTCTGATTTTTTAATATTTTCTGAAATTTTTAATATATTCTGAATTTGAATGTTTATATTTTAACATGATCTTGCACACCTTAATTTTCTTTGGCATACAGAAGTTTTTTTCATGATTCATGAGTGAGTTGTATGTATTTATTACTTTATAAGAATGATTGTCAATCATCCCTGCCCCCTGCCAAGGGGACATTTGGCAATTTCTGGATACATTCTTGTTTGTCACAACTGGAAGGGGGATGTTACTGGTATCTAGTGAGTTGCTGCCTGTCATGAAGGGATGGAGACCACGGATGCTGGTAAACATCCTATAATGCCCAGGACACCCCCATAACAGAGTCTTGCATCCCCAAATGTGAGTATTACTGATGTTGAGAAATCCTACTTTAGAATTTTCTCTGTCTAACTCTCCCTTTGCCTGATTTGACAGCTGGGGCAAGTCAGAAAAACAGTTTTCAGGTTGGGTAGTCTCTATCAATTGTCATCCACACTTACTAGTAGTCTGAGGAGATGGGTTAAGGTATTAAAGAGAAGGCATAGAAGTTACTCACCAAGAATCCTACTATATATAACAACACAACATGTTTTAACATTAAAGAGGCAGGAGACAGTATGGAGGAAGGATAATTAAGCAAGCATTTTATTGGAGAAATAATATCTAGTTTGGAAAACTGAAGACATGAGGGATTCTGATTAAAAAAATAAATTAGATTATATTACAGTTCTGTTTAAAGTCCTTCAAAGACTTCACTTTCAATGACTTCTCATTTTCCAAAGTCTTTCTTTCATGCGCAAATCTCAGTGAGTTCCTTCCTGTCATTCTCAGAGTCCTTTTCATTTTCCTTGCAGCGCTCAATTTGAAGTTATATTTCTTTTTTAAAGTATTGGATACCTCTCTCCTCCAGTAGGCTGGAGGACAATGGTAGTATCTATTTTACCTAGCACAGAGTACTTTCATCCTCCCCAGTGTCCAATGACCACAGGTATCACTTGGAAGGGTCCTCAGAGGAGGGAGATTTTCTGATGTTATCAAAGAGAAAACAACAATGTGGGCAAACGCATGCAGTTGGACCCTAGAGTGCGCCCACATGGAAAGGTAAGCAGAAATAGGCTCAACTTCATGGCAGAGAATGCTGTTGTGGGGTCTTATTATTATAATGTCTTGACTGCTAGGTGGAAGAATTTAGACCTAATGAGTAGGTGATAGGAACTGAAGCTCTTCAGCAGCGGTAACACACCATGGAAGCTGTTTCTGAAACCTGAAATAATCCCCCATGGAGATTTTATCACTGAGACCTAAACTCAATATATAGAATCTTTGCACATTTTTGTTATGCATATCACATCCCTCCTTCAAAACCATATTTTTTCATGCCTTTTAGAAGGTGCATAATGTATGTGAGGAATGTCAGCAATGATATTCAACTTCAACCAATCACCTGCCTCCTGGCTTAGTTTGTAGTCACAATATTCTCACAGCCAATTGTTTTTCTGTGGGTTGCAATGGTGTTTTGGTTTTCCAGAACCTTTCACTAAAACATGAACAGGACAAACATCAGTATCATTAGTAGTTACTTGGGCACATTTACTATATGAGTCATTACTTCAGTACTTTTATTATAGTGATTATTTGGATACCTTTACTATAGTGGTTACTTGGGTACCTTTACTATAGTAGTTGTTTCTTCAGTACCTTTACTATAGTGGTTATTTGGGTTCCTCTATTATAGTGGTTGCTTGGGTACCTGTACCATAATAGTAGTTGCTCCAGCACCTTTACCATTAGTAATAGTTGCTTGGGTACATTTACTATAGTAGCTACCTGGGTACCTTTACCATAGTAGTAGTTACTTGGGCACCTTTGCCATAACAATGGTTACTTGGGTACCTTTCCCATAGCAATAGTTGCTTGGGTACCTTTACCATAGTAATAGTTATCTGAAGTACCTTTACCATAGTAGTAGTTGCTTGGGTACCTATTCTATAGCAACAATTGCTTGTGTGCCTTTGCCATAGTAATAGTTGCCTGGGTATCTTTACCATAGTTGTAGTTGCTTGGGTACCTTTATCATAGTAGTAGTTACCTGGGTACTTTTACCATAGTATTAGTTGCCTGGGTACCTTTACCATAGTAATAGTTACCTGGGTTCCTTTGCCATGGCACTAGTTGCTTGGGTACCATTCCCATAGCAATAGTTGCTTGGGTACCTTTCCCATAGTGATAGTTGCCTGGGTATCTTTACCATAGTTGTAGTTGCTTGGGTACCTTTACTATAGTAATGGTTACCTGGGTACTTTTACCAAAGTATTCATTGCTTGGGTGTCTTACCCATAGCAATAGTTACTTGCACACCTTTCCCACAGCAATAGTTGCTTGGGTACTTTTACCACAGTATTAGTTACCTGGGCACCTTTACCATAGTAATAGTTACCTGGGCACCTTTACCATAGTAATAGTCACTTGGGTATCTTTGCTGTAGTGGTTACTTGGGTACCTTTGCCATAGAAACCATTGCTTGGATACGTTTACTATAGTAGTTACCACCTCTGTTCTGCTGCTTTTCCTAAGACACTTTTTCTGCCTTTTTTTTTCTCTTGCTAATTCCTCCTCAATCACAAAGACTCAGCCCAGTCTTTTGGGGAGCCTTCCTTGATCCTTCAGTTCTGCTCTTCCTGGGGCTGTCTTCTCATTGCTGCTGTACCATCTTGAGCCTATCATTCCCATTACACACTTGACCTTATATTGCATCTCTGTTCCTGTGGTATCTACTGGGCCCTGTGACTCAGTCATGCAAAAATAATATATTCAACTCTGAATCTTCATGGCTAGGCACAGCAACTGGTGCATGCTATTGAGTTAAATAGAGAGATTTGGAGACTGAGAGTGTGTTTATGAGAATGCTCTCTTGGACTCTCTTCAATGTCTTTGTAGCCTGTGATTCTAATCACCCTGGATTTATTTCATTCTAGCGTCAATCCTTTCTACTTGAAAACCAATAAATATCCTCTTTGTCTAGATACCAATTGACAGAAAGTACAAGGATTAAGAAACTGTCTTCTACCAAGCAATGCAAGGAAACCAACCACTCAACTTCTAAAATACTAATAAAGCCGCCCCTTCTAGGTACCATAGAAAATACTATTCTTTACCTGTTAATATACATCTCCAATATGGAAGATTGTCCAAGCTGTCACATTATTAATAAGTAATATATTTTCATTATTTGCATCCAAATCCTTGAGTTTCAAATTAACAACATTTGAAGGAGACCTGTTTGCACAGATGAAATTTGAATTGTAGATAAAGTGACACTTTGGAAGGGTTAGGTCATGTTGTTGCTTTTCAACACTACCAAGATTTAATTTATGTAGTGTCATTGTGAGAAGAGAACCCTAATGGCTTTTTAATTATTCTTAACTTCGAAGAGTAAATGAGAGAGAGACCAGTTCCCAGACAAAGGAAGAAAATATTGGAAGCTGAGTAGAGATAATTATGCAGCAATGCCCTAGTAAAAGTATCTTAGGACGTAGGAGTGTAGAATTCTTTTCTGCATGTCAAACCTACACAGTAGAACACAATTGTATTGTTTGTTCACTTCCCTATCATCACCCCACAGTCTTTAAAAAAATTAATTTTAACTTTAATTTTAAGTTCCAGGGTACATATGCAGGATGTGCAGGTTTGTTATGTAGGTAAATGTGTACCATGGTGGTTTGCTGCATCTATCAACCCGTCACCTAGGTATTGAGCCCAGCATGCATTAGCTATTTTTCCTAAAGCTCTCCTTCCCTCCACCCTACTCCTTGACATGCCCCAGGGTGTGTTGTTCCCCTCCCCATGTCCATGTGTTCCCATTCTTCAGGTTCCACTTTTAAGTGAGAACATGAGAACATACAGTGTTTGGTTTTCTGTTGCTGTGTTAGTTTGCTGAGATTAATGGCTTCCAGCTCCATCCATGTCCCTGCAAAGGACATGATCTCATTCCTTTTTATGGATGCATAGTATTCCATGGTATATATGTACCACATTTTCTTTATCCAGTGTATCATTGATGGGTATTTGGGTTGATTCCATGTCTTTGCTATTGTGAATATTGCTGCAGTGAACATACACATGCATGTATCTTTATAATAGAATGATTTATATTCCTTTGGGTATATACCCAGTAATGGGATTGCTGGGTCAAATGGTATTTCTGGTTCTAGATCTTTGAGGAATCGCCACATCATCTTCCACAATGGCTGAACTAATTTACAAGACTGTTATGATTTCAGTTCTTTTGCATTTACTGATGAGGGATTTACTTCCAATTATGTGATTAATTTTAGAGTAAGTGCCATGTAGCACCAAGAAGAATGTATATTCTGTTGTTTTGGGGTGGAGAGTTCTGTAGATATCTATCAGGTCCACTTGATCCAGAGCTGAGTTCAAATCCTGAATATCTTTGTTAATTTTCTGTCTCTATGATTTATCCCTCAGTCTTAAGAGTTGGTGATCATAGCGAGTTATGGAAACTTTGGAAAGTTATAGTTACATTTTTAGGCAAGCTTATTGGGCTGTGAATTACAATGAAATAGTAGAAGTAATTTGCTATGTCAGTTTATAGGAGCCAGAGATAGAGTGACTTTCACACAATGGCTTTGGAAAAATCCACAAGTCCAAAATAAGATGCTGTAAACACCATCAGATAATAGAAAAACGTTTTAAACTTATGTCTGTTTGGGCTCATTGTGGGGAAAAAACTTGGCCATTTATTGCTATGTAAGACCGATTACCCATATAATTTGACCTTTAACTCTAAAAGTTGATGTTGGGGAAAATGTGTATTTCAAAACTAGCTGCTCTTAATACATGATTATTTTTAGTTATAAAGTACAAAGCTTGTTTGAGAGCCCATTTTCTTGGAGAACATGTAATCTGTCTGATCACAAAGAAAATAATGATATTTCCTAATAATAATAGTTACCATTTGAGTCTTTGTAGTATGCCAGGGACTGGATATTTGCTTCTAAAGGGGGTAATCCCCTGAGATATGAGGGATCTAGTTTCCCCCAAGCCCCTGCCCCAGGAAAGTAAGAATAAAGAATTAATGAAAAGCTAAAGAGATAGGTTATAGAAGCAATAAATAAATAGGTACGATGGAAATGTTGGTTTCATTCAGATGAACACAGGACATAGGAAAAATAGCCTCTCCCCGACCATCTTCACTTCCAGTAAAAACTTTTTAAGGAGAGTCTTGGGAAAAAGCAGGCATGTGCATGTTTTTGTTAAATAAACTAGCATAAACCAAAACATAGTGTATCAACCTAAGAGGAGAGAAAGCAAGTGTGACCACCCACAGTGTGATAAAGCTATTTTTTTAAATAAAATATTTCTTGTAGTTCCATATTGCTATTGAAGTGTAAAAGTTTTCAATACCAGCCTAGAATGAAGTTATCTGCACGTCTGTAGACCCCTTTTACGAATTGTGTGAAAGTATCAGTTCTCAGACTAGAAGTACTCAATTTTATTCCCTGCAAATGTCAATTTAATATCAGTGATGTGGGGAACAGTTTACAGTGTCACAGTTTTCAAAACCTATTTCAGGCTCCAGGGAACAGTTATACCATGTAAGGAAATAACTCATTCTTGGTAAAGGAAAAATTGTAAAGTATTTAGTTAGAATTTTCCTGCGGCTGGGCACGGTGGCTCATGTCTGTAATCCCAGCACTTTGGGAGGCTGAGGCAGGAAGCTCGCTTGAGCTCAGGAGTTCAAGACCAGCCTGGGCAATAAGGTGAGACCTCATCTCTACTAAAAAAGCACAAAAATTAGCCGGGCCTGCTGGCACATGCCTGTAGTCCCAGCCACTTGGGAGGCTGAGGTGGGAGGATTGCTTGAGCCTAGGAGGCAAAGGTTGCAGTAAGCAGAGATTGCATCACTGCTCATCAGCCAGGGCAACAGAGGGAGACCTTCCCTCAAAAGAAGAAAAAAATCTTTTCAATATCCAGTAATTATTTTATTTAATCTCCTTCCAACTCCTTCCAATATTTCTGATGTATGTGTGTATATGTGTTTGTGTGCTCATACTTTCTGTCTCAAGTTGTGAACAAGAATTTCATGTAGTTCAATCTTTTATCAAAAGCCTAATGTTACATTTTTTTAAAGCCATTAAGCAGGAGTCATGGGTTTCAAATGCAGTGAATAAAAACTGCTGGTACTGGAAACTGTCCACATCAACGTGCCCTTCAGGTTACACATAAAACCACCTTGAAAAGCAGAGCTCTTAAATGCTGCTTACAGAAGCTCATGTTGTTATGTGTTCAATGCTTCCTAACACATTTCATTACTAGGCACGATAAGAGTATTGAAACCATATTTGTGAAATAGGGTTAATTAGCTTGAGTGAACCTTTCTATAATGTATACATAGATCAAAACATCACATTGTACCCTGTAAGTATACACAATTATTATTTCTTAAAAATAAATTAAAAAGGAAAATATTTATCTGTTCTGTGTTTTTTCTTTCATTTTCCTTTAGCATCTTTCTAGTTAGACATCTTTACATCTCTTTTTCTTTGGTCACAGTTTCCATTTTCTGTCATAGTTCCTTGAATGTCCTGTCAAAGCAACACATGCCTGCTGGACAGTAACTGTGTAAGAGGCTGTGTTAGGTGATGAGTGTCACAGAATTCCGAAAGACCTCACTAAGCTTGGTCTCTACTGAAAGAGGCAGAAATGTACAAAAATGAACAACCCTACCATTGTTAGGCAGATGTTAGGAAAGGCATATAAAAAGGCCAAGAAGTATCAGATCCTCTGGGTATAAAAATCACTCAGTAGCTGGGTGTGGTGGTGCGTGCCCATAGTCCCGGCTACTCAGGAGGCTGAGGCTGGAGGGTTGTTTGGCCCAGGAGTTCAAGGCTGCAGTGAGCTATGGTTGTGCCACTGCACTCCACCTTAGGCAACCAAGTGAGACCCAATTTTTTAAAAAATTGCTCAGAAGGCCATGAAACAAATAATCTGTAAACCCAATGGGAAGAAAGTGACAGCATTTCACATTGCTAATCAACACAACCATAGCCCTTTACACATCTCTCTAAATCATGTGACACTCCAGCCACCTAGGGATTGGAAAAAGGACAAATGATATTAGTTTTTGAAAAGATGTAAAATGCAAAAGATAGTGAAGGTGGTAGATTTACATGCCAGTGTGGATGTTGGGGAAAGCTCTCAGGGATCCAAGAGAATGTTTTCCTCTTGCAGTAAAACGTCAACACAGAGAGCTAGTATCGTTTGTTCTCCACCAAACTTCTGCTCTCATTGAAAACTCAGAACATGAATTTTCCACATTTCTCCCCTAGAATTTCTAGATCCTAAATAATGAATGCAGCCAAGAGGAGCATATTCAATGGCAATTAATGACTATCTTTCCATTGAACTTTATTCCATTATTAAATGTTCCAGTTTTATGTCAGTGGATTACATATTATGCATGGCTTATTTGCCATTGCTTTATAAGCATTTTATAGGCAAAATGGAATGGCTGTTATAAAGTAGGTATATTTAAGACAGGTCTTTCCCTTTTCTGCCTGCCACCACCCCACCCCCACCCCTGCCCCGCCACATCCCTCCCATTTTGGTTCTCTGGAATTAAAATCAATCTTTAGGTGCTACTCACATAATGAGAGCTTTGATGTATATGGCTTTCCTCTACAAAGCGACATATGTTCCCATTACTGAGATTTCTTCCTCAGTTCCCCATCTACCTCCCCCATTTATTCAAATTCTATTCATTCTTTCAGGCACCAGGAGCCTTTCTTTGTCAGTCTTGTCTGCTGTGAGCTCTCTCTTGTGTGCTAAGAGAGTACTAGCTCTTTGAAACTTATTCTGCTCTGCAACTTTTCATGTGTCAATGTGACAATTACACTGTAAGATTTTAAGGTGGGTTCTACATCCTATTTATTAATTTTTTTGTATTCTCATAGTTTCCAATAAAATATGTATTGCTGGTTGAATTATAATCTTCCCCAGTTATGGGAAACATAGCTGAATGAGAAGCCCAGAATAAAAATGAAATCTGTACATTTACTTATTTATTATTTTTTGGCTTTTTATAGTTGCTTTTTTTTTTACATTTAATTAAATTTAATTGTTTATTTCAATAGATTTTTGGGGAACAGGTGGTGTTTGGTTACATGAAAAAGTTCTTTAGTGATGATTTCTAAGATTCTAGTGTTTTTTATATTTGCTTTCTATATTTAGAGATGATATGGCAATTATACACTTTAATAGTAGGATTAAAATACAAGTTTCTTATGTTAACCAATGACATTTCATTAATAGTTATAAGGACATGCATCATTTTTGCAATTTAAGATTCGAAATAATACTAGTTTGTATACTTACCTGGCAAGGGAGATACCATGATTATGAAATAATACTAGTTTCTAAAACTAGAATAAAATTACTATCACCTAAAAGTCAATAATGTAAAGGACATTGATAGAAAACAATTTCTATAATAATTTCAACCATTTGCAATTAAATCTCATTTTATAAATATACAAGGAAAATGGAACACAAAGAATGGTGACTGTTGAATGATATGCAATTCATCACCATAAACTATTTAAGTCTAAGGTTCACATTTCTATACAGATATAACCCACTGGAAGATATATTACTGAGATTGAAATTCATTCTCTCCCTTGCCTTACAGAAATAAGAAAGGAATCCAACTCAATTGTACCTTGAGCATTTAAAGACAAATATCAATAACAATATTTGTTGTAACCAGGCAGTAATCCATCTAGAAATAACGAATATGAACACTGATAAAGAACAACATGAGGATGTGTGCAGCAGTGCATGCCCATAATCCCAGCAATTTGGGAGGATAATGTGGGAGGATCACTTGAGCCGGGGAGATTGAGACCATCCTGGACACCATAGTGAGACCTCATCACTCCAAAAAAAAAAAAAGGCTGGACATGCTGGCTCACACCTGTAGTCCCAACAACTTGGGAGGCTGAGGCAGGAGGATTGCTTAAGCCTGGAGTTCGAGGCTGCATTGAGCCATGATAGCACCACAGCATTCCAGCTGGGTAACAGTGAGACATTGTCTCTGGGAGAAAAAAAAAAAAAAAAAAGCAAATGTGAATTATGGAAACAAAATAAAATGAGAGCATGCCTGAGGAATTGAAGGAATTCATCACAGATCTGTGATTATCCACCAAGATTAAGTGTGTTATCAATGGCCTTCAAAGAACCTTCAGGAAGCATCAACTTTAGATACTGTTTGACAATGGAGAGAAAATCAGAGTGTGAGATTTTGGAAAAGGGTTAAGAGTGTCAAGGATGGCAGGAATGCACACGCGTATCTAAAGATATGAGAGATAGGATGTGCAGACCCAGAAAAGAGAGAGAAGAAATCAGAATGGTTGGTTATATTTTTGGCAGGAAAACTTCTTTGCAACACCCTGAAGGTGAGGAAGGAAATTCCAGACCTCAGGCATAGGACCTCTTTCTGTATCTCTTGCTTACATATCAGCTGGGGATTATGTTGGATTTAGATTCAGTACATCAGAGGTGGACCTGAGACTGCCTATGCTGACGCTGCTGGTCCGTGAACCACAGTTTGAGGAGCAAGTCATCAGGACACTCTCCTACAGTGAGAGGTGATGCTGCAATATTGATCCCTGCAGCCATGCAGATGGCTGATGGGCTCCCCTCTTCCTGGCCGGGAGCAGCCATATTTATGCACACCAGTGAGGCACACAATGTGATTATTTTCTATATGAATGGGGGCAAGAAAAGGGTCGATATTCATACTCTCACACCATGTAAAGGCTAGGATACCAGAAAATTTACAAATTATGGAAGAGACAGAAGGGGGGAAAAAGAAACCCAAACAAACAAAAAAACGAAGAATGGAGATGCCGTTGCAACTATTTAGAAAATTGAAAGACATATAATTTTGAAAGGGAAGGCTGTTTGTTTGTCTACTACGAACTCTCTCATGTATCCTAAGAGGGTAGCTGCTCCTTGAAACTTACTCTGCTTAATAAATTGACCATATTTTACCATGTATTGATCATGTTTTCCTTAGCTTCCAAACTGTCATCTTGCTGAGCTTGAGGTACAGACTGGAAGTTCAGGCAAAGATATTGAAGTGGGTATGGTTGGCAGAATGGCAGAATTTTGGCCCCCATGAATTTTGCCCTTGGTATTCCTCCCGTGGTTATGCGATGACCCAAGGGAGTCTACAGATGTCATTGAGGTTATCATCAGCTGACCTTAAAAGAGGGAACTTCAGCCAGGCACGGTGGCTCACGCCTGTAATCCCAGCACTTTGGGAGGCCGAGGCGGGCAGATCACGAGGTCAGGAGATCAAGACCATCCTGGCTAGCACGGTGAAACACTGTCTCTACTAAAAATACAAAAAATTAGCTGAGTGTGGTGGTGGGCGCCTGTAGTCCCAGCTACTGGGGAGGCTGAGGCAGGAGAATGGCGTGAACCTGGGAGGTGGAGTTTGCAGTAAGCTGAGATCGCACCACTGCACTCCAGCCTGGGCGACAGAATAGACTCCGTCTCAAAAAAAAAAAAAAAAAGAGGGAGCTTCTCCTGGCTTATCACGGTGGGACCAATGAAATCAGGAGTCCTTAGTAGCAGAGAATTTTGCTGGCCGAGGAGAAAGAGATGTGGCAGCAGAGACGTCCTACTGAGACCTTGGTCCTAGAACTGCAAGGAGCAAACACAGTTCTGCACTCACCTCAATGAATCTGGAAGCGGATTCTCTCTCAGAGCCTGCAGATAAGAACCCAGACCGCTTATTACCTTAATTTTAGCCTGTGGGACAGCCCATGAGCAGAGGAACCTGCTGAGCCCATCTGGATTTCTCACCTATACAAATGTGAGATGATGCATTTGTGTTGTCTTCAGTTGCCCATTTCATGGCGATTTGTTACAGCAGCAATAGAACATGAATACGGTGGGCACCAGAAGGTACAGAACTTGGAATAGAGATGTGGGCGTTACCTGCACAGCTGGGTAACATATTGAAGTAGGAGAGGGAACACGTGATTTCAGTGGAGTAAGTAAAAGGGGAGAAGAAAGAAAAGGAGCCTTGAGAGGAAAGGAAGGAGGCCAGGATTCCAGCTGGTGTTGACCCCACAGAAGGAGAAAAGGATAAAGAAGGTGGAGGGGAGCAAAAGAGGGAGAGAGAACCGCAGAGAGACAGTGGATGTATGGATTTGTAGGTCGCCTGTGAGCTGTGAGAGCCTGGTTTGGCAGGTAGCGCTAAGATAAAGAACGTTCGAGCGCGAGCTATTCCTAGGCAGTGAGATGTGAAGATAGGCAGGCATGGCAGGTCCACTCTCCTTCCCTTTAGAATGCTGTGAGAGGTCCAGTAGAGATCTGGAATGACACATCTGAGGAAGCCAGGGAAAGAGGTCTTTTTTTTGAGAATGAGAGAAGCTTCCGTCTGAATGCAGACTGTGGGAAAACATCTGCAAAGTGGACTTTGAAGATGCAAGAGAGTGGAGTGAATGGGTAGAGAAAGACAGTGGAGGAACCCTGGGAGGGGATCAAGGCATTCTGCTGTTATCTCGTCTAGTCTCATCCATTCCGTTTTAGTCCATGACTAAGTAGACTATGACTGACCCACCATCTGCCTTATAAGCTGATATAAAGCTAATCTTTTTTTTTTTTTTTTTTGAGATGGAGTTTCGCTCTGTCGCCCAGGCTGGAGTGCAGTGGCACCGTCTCGGCTCACCGCAAGCTCCGCCTCCCAGGTTCACGCCATTCTCCTGCCTCAGCCTCCCAAGTAGCTGGGACTACGGGCGCCCGCCACCTCGCCCGGCTAGTTTTTTGTATTTTCAGTAGAGACAGTGTTTCACCGTGTTAGCCAGGATGGTCTCGATCTCCTGACCTCGTGATCTGCTGGCCTCGGCCTCCCAAAGTGCTGGGATTTCAGGCGTGAGCCACCATGCCCGGCCTTTTTTTTTTTTTTTTGAGACGGAGTCTCACTCTGTCGTCAGGCTAGAATGTAGTAGCGTGACCCAGGCTCACTGGCAACCTCTGCTTCCAGGGTTCAAGCGATTCCCCTGCCTCAGCCTTCCTAGTAGTTGGGACTACAGCACGGCTAAATTTTTTTTTTTTGGTAGAGATGGGGTTTCACCATGTTGGCCAGAATAGTCTTTATCTTCTGACCTCGTGATCTGCCCGCCTTCGAGTCTCAAAGTGCTGGGATTACAGGTGTGACCCACCGTACCCGGCCCTACCAAGCCTAATCTTTTAGTCTTTTTTTTTTTTTTTTGAGACAAGTTCTGGCTCTGTTGCCCAGTCTGGAGCGCGGTAGTGCGATCTTGGCTCACTGCAGCCTCTACCTCCTGAACTCGAGCAATTCTCCCACCTCAGCCTCCCGAGTAGCTGGTACTACAGGACTGCACCACCATGCCCAGCAATTTTTAAATTCTTTTTGTAAATTCAGGGTCTCACTATATTGCCCATGCTGGTCTTGAACTCCTGGGCTGAAGCGATCCTCCAGCCTCAGCCTCTCAGTGAGATTACAGGCATAAGCTACCATGCCCAACCCTTTTAGTTTTACATAATTGTCCTCAAGCAATTTAATTGACCATGTTTTACTATGTATTGACCACACTTCCTTTGCTTGCAAGCCTCTGGGTCAAGACTCTCAGTCCTTCTTTCTAAGATTCCTTCTTCGTTGCTATTACCCTCATTTCTGTTTGTGTTCTGCCCAAACAACCCCTCCACATCTCCTTCTTGCCCATGCTTGCTCTTCAAATAGGCCAACAGCATTTGGAGACTTTGTGCTTACCACCTTTTCTGTGTAGGTGGAAAGACACATTGCTCGGTCTTTATTTTCTTCCATTCTCTTCTCAGACATCTCCTTATTAGAGAAGCTTTCCTTAAACGCTCTGTATAAAATGACAATCCCAAATTCCAGCTCAGACCTTGTTATTCCTTCTCTAATCTCTCTATCATCTATCTACTATCTATGTATCCTCTATCACCTATCTTATTATCTATCATCTATCTATCTACCTATCTACCTGCCTATTATCTAGCTATCTATCCTGTCTGTTCTATCTATCTATCTATCTATCTATCTATCTATCTATCTATCCATCCATTTATCCTATCTGTTCTATCTATCTATCTATCCATCAATCCATCCTATCTGTCCTATCTATCTACCTACCTATCTATCTACCTACCTACCTATCTATTATCTAGCTATCCATCCTATCTGTTCTACCTATCTATATGTATATCTATCCATCCTATCTGTCCTATCTATCTACTTATCATCTAACTATCCATCTTATCTGTCATATCTATCTATCTACCTATCTACCTATTATCTATCTATCCATCCTATTTGTTCTTTGTACCTGCCTGTATCTATCTATCCATCCTATCTATCTATCTATCTATCATCTATCTATCCATCCTATCTATGTATCTATTTATCTATCTACCTATCATCTATCTGCCTATCATCTATCTATCCATCCTATCTGTTCTATCTATAATCTATCTATCTAATCTATCTCCCTATCATCTATCTATTCGATCTATCAATCAATCTATCTATCTATCTATCTATCTATCTATCTATCTATCTATCTTTATCCATCCTGTCATATCTATCTATCTACCTATCTACCTATTATCTATCTATCCATCCTATTTGTTCTTTCTTTGTACCTGCCTATATCTATCTATCCATCCTATCTATCTATCTATCTATCTATCTGCCTATCATCTATCTATCTATCCATCCTGTCTGTCCTATCTATGTATCTATTTATCTATCTACCTATCATCTATCTATCCATCCTATCTGTTCTATCTTTCTATCATCTATCTATCTAATCTATCTCCCTATTATCTATCTATTCGATCAATCTATCTATCTACCTACCTACCTATCATCTATCTGTCCATCCTATCTGTTCTGTCTATCTATCTATATCTATCCATCCTATCTGATCTATCTCTCTATCTCCCTATCATCTATCTATCCTATCCTATCCTATCTATCTATCTATCTATCTATCTATCTATCTATCTACCTACCTATTATCTATCTATCTGCCTATCATCTATCTATCCGTCCTATTTGTTCTATCTATCTATCTATCATCTTTCTATCTTATCTATTTATCTGCCTATCATCTATCTATCTGTCCTGTCTGTCCTATCTATCTATCTATCTACCTGCTTAACATCTATCTGTCCACCCTATCTGTTCTATTTATCTATCTATCTAACATCTATCTATCCATCCTATCTGATCTATCTATCTATCTATCTATCTATCTATCTATCTATCTATATCTATCCNTGAGAGCAGCACTTTATGTTCTCAGTGGCTAGAGTAGTGCTTAGCACACAGTAGATATTCAAAAATGTTTGTTGTAGAGTGAATGACTTTTATTGGTCTGCCCAGCATGGAGTCCTGGAAGTATCAATGAATTCAGAAAGAAAGTAACATAAAACTTTTAATCCTCTGTGCTCCAGTTTTCTATCATAATGCATAGATCCTGCTATGGTCTGAATGTTTGTGTCCTTCCAAAATTCCTATGTTGAAACCCTTATCCCCAGGATGATGGTATTAGGAGGTGGGGCTTTGGGAGGTGAGGAGGTCATGAGGGAGGAGCCTCATGAATGGGATTAGTGCCCTTATAAAAGGACCCCAGAGAGCTCCCTCACCTCTTCCACCATGTGAGGACACAGAGAGAAGGAGCTGTCTATGAACCAGGAAGCAAGTTCTCATCAGACAGTGAATCTGCCATACCCTGATCATGGACTTCCAGCCTCCAGAACTGTGAAAAATACATTTCTGTTGTTTAAAAGCCTCCCAGTTTATGGCATTTTGTTATAGCAGCCTGAACAAACTAGCTTTTTCATAATTTTCATCTTTTCTCCTATAGCAAAATTGAGTTCATCCATTATTGAGAATAATACAGTATCAAGTACCAATCTTGTAAGATGTTCATTCTTACCAACCTGTTTTTATCATTGTTTTTGAAACCAAGCATTGATAATTATCAGATGTCAAATAGTTAATATACTTACATAGTATTTGACATATAAATATTATAGAAATAATTAATATTTTCTAGATTTTTCCCTATCAAGAAAGAAGAGGAAACTTAGAAATAACATATTTTTGTCCACACAATTACTGTATAGAATCGTAACATGAAATAAGCTTACCTCTTTAAATATACTACTTTGCAAATAAAGGCAGGGTCCTATCTGTTCACCATAGCCATTGAAAAGCTGTAAGAGGAATGTAAAAGTGTCTTAAATTCTTAGGGCAACAAAACTGATCAGAACTAAGAAAAGATTATTGAGTTGCTTTAGATTTGCATATTCAATCAACAAGATCATTTTTAATCTTGTAAAAGGGTATTTTACAGTAACATCAATCATTGAACATATATACTCAGAAATGCATACAATTAAGAAAAAATCAAACAAACCCAGACCTGACAGAAAGACATAAACATATTGACTGAAGAAAGGCTGGGAGTTAGAGAAACATTTCAAAAGTTACTAAGTGTTTGAAATGATAGTATTTCAAGGATGCAAAACTGAAAAGTTGTGTGTTATAAGTGTTTTTTCTTCTTGCCCAAGCATGTACATGGCTTGTACTTTTACCAAACAAGAAATGCTAGAAACCGTAAGACAAGAATACACATGATTTTAGACAGGGCCACTGGACTGAGTTATTAGAGGGCATTGGTCTGCAAAACCAGATACAGTGTAGACTCAGTCATTGCCTAAATTGCATTGGAAAATATGCCAAGTTTATGAGTTCCTAACATTAAATCCTTCAAGTAGATATTTCTTTTTCTTTCCCTTCCTTGCAGATAGGAATGACACCCAAGGAGTTTTGACACAGGTTATCACTCCTTACATAAAACTATGATCTATATCAATAAAGTAAGAATAAACATTTAAATCTATCCATCTGTAAGGTATGAACATTGGTCTTCAAGCTCAGGAAGGCAGAGGCTGGAAGATGCAATCCAACTACTGTCCACGTTTCCACGTATCTGTTGTCATTCTTGGATATGCACAACTAAAATAATTACAGTAGCATTATTTTTCCTTCCACATATACTTTGTTATTGTTGTTTCTCTTTAATATCTCCAAAAGTACCTACTTAGTAACCACAGCCATATGCCCTACATACATGAGAACACCTTGGACATGTCACATCAAAAGCCACAACAGATATTGCTGGTTTTTTCAACTAAAGGATTATAAATACCTGGAGGATTACCTGGATGATCTAATTAGCATCATCTGGTCATAATCTCATGATCAATACAAACTGACTGCATTTGAATACCAATGTTTTCATTTCAAAATGCTAAAATTTAGAATATAGTCGAACCAAACATTGCTTAACATCCTTTGCTAGCTGTTTCTTTTGAATTTCATTTTTTTGCTTGTTTCAGGTAACAGTGCTGAAATTAGGTGGTATAAGAAAAAGAAACTTAATTGCTATTATAATTTGAAAAATGTTGGAAACGTTTAGTGCTATATTTTCGAAAGAGGATTTTATCTCATTGAAGTAGATGGTCAAGACACATTTATTCTTTGGAAACAAATCCTGTAATCTCTGCCCAATTGGGCTCAATTGTCCACTGGAAGGATCTTGTCGAAATCTGTCCTGTGAGATAATTGGTTCAGCCACCACAATGGCCAGTCTCCTTGAAACTGGGTAGGAAAAACATCCTGCTGGAATGGAGTTTTCTGTGGGAAACAAAGCTGACTCCACGTGCTCTCCAAGAGGCAAAATGCAGGCAGAGGAAGAGGAGATGAATCAAAAATAAAAAAGGGAGATTATAAGAAAAATCATAAAGCTACATGCCGCTAGATCTTCTTCTTTTTCCCCCTCACTTTCCTGGGGCCATACAATATGCTTTTCTTAAGACAAGTATAAATAAATCCACGGTGCTGAAAGAAAGAGCCTGAAAAAGAGAGATGATTACTATCCATTTGTTTTTACTGGTGTCTCCCTTCTAAACTTGCTGCTATTACACCAGAGCATGGTGTACCCTCTACCCTCCCTAAACAAGGTACATGATAAGAGTCATTATTTGATAAAGTCGATTTTGGATATGTTTACACCATTTCATCAACAATTTTATGCTGAATCACATGAACTTGCCAATATTCACCCATGACAGTTTTGTATATTGTTCAACATAATATATCTCTACAAGTTAGCTGCATTAATTCAGAGAAATAAATGACTATTCTTAAAAAATGAACTAGGAGACTCAGGGCACCTGTGTTTGCTTAGTGCCATGGCTGAGTCACACTTAAGGTTCCTTTTCCCTTGTGGTATGCGTCATAAATTTCTTCTGTATCTCCTCTACTTCTGTACATGGAGGATTATAATTATACTCAAGCCTTTGGAAGTAGTAGATGTGTTCAGGTGACTACTTCACTATTCACAATGAAACATGAATGGAAATGATGTGTTTTGCATGTGCTGAAGTATTTAATCACCTTTACTGGTCTCTCCAGCCATCTCCTCCCATGATGCCTTATGTTGAGATGATGACCTGCTATAAGGGCAGAGCAGGTCTCTCTGCCAACCACATTGGATGCCAGCTTAAGCAAGAAATAAATCTTTGTTGTTTTAAGCCAATGCAATTTTTGAGTGGTTAGATACTATAATTAACCCAGTTTATTCTCACTAAAAAAAGATCTCTGGGGGAAAAATATGATGGCAGGCAATACTCAATAATGCTTGCTGTTGATGATAAGAGTAGAGTCAACATTTGCCAACTTAAAATTTAGAGGGCGTGAATGGCCTTTCCAAAACCTCTGACCCCAGGAATTCCCACTCACTAGAAATCCTGTTTAGAAACATCTTTTCTGGGGAAGTTATCAAAACTCCTGACATTATGAATTCTCAAGTAGTTAAACCCTTCCTTTGCTTAACATTTGGTTAGGATAAATTTCATTAAGTCAAACCCTGGTAGGGTAGGGTGAAAGTCTTTGGAATAGCATACAGTTTTGGTTTTGTCTGAGCAATAGGGAATTGTAGAAACATCTTGAGCATTAATGAACTCTCCTAATATCACTAGTAATTAATAATAAATGGCACTCAGAAGTGACAATCCAAAGTCAATATATGGAAATGTCATCTTTTTGGAGTGAAGCTATTTTGACAAGCTAAATTCCAATAATATTAAACACAGCTGTCACTTCAGCATATGTGGTAATGACTCAGTTAGGTAAAATTAGGATCATGACCACTGGGAAAAATTAAAAGACAGATATGACAGAAAGGGGAAAGAGTGGATTTCAGTAGAAAAAAGAAGAAAATGTGAATTTATACAGAGCATTTACTCTAATGTTTTTTTCCTCCCCAAGGGGAGAAAAAAGTCCTTTCAAGCACTGTATTTATAGGTACAATTATAAATGTAGCCTAATCCTCTTTTCAATTTTAAGAAACCTAGTAGACCAAGTCTCTGACAACAAACACAATAGAAATAAGCCCACGCTGCACAGTTTTGGGTAAGATAAAACCTTTTTGCACAAGACATCCAGAAATGAACAACATAAGCTTTGCTCCTATTTCTAGCTACTCTTTTTAAGCAAGCTGTGGATTTTGCAATCAACTTTTGCTCAAGTCTCTCTTTTGTGATAATAAAGCCTATGACAGCATTTGTTTTCCAGCTCTGTGTTGTCTCAACCTAATTTGAAATTAAAATAATTGTTATTAAAATGGAGCAAAAGAAAAAAATGGCATGAGATGAATTAGAATTGTTTAGTATGGACAATGAACCTGGCTTTCATTTTCAAGAAATATGATTTTGCACAAAGAAAATTATTTGCTTCTTGAAAGAGAAATAATAGTTGGAAATGCTTGATTATTCATGTCACATTTAGACAGAAAAATTTCGGTCGTTTAAAATTATTGTTCATGAAAATGAAACAATTCCATAACCTAGGAGAGAGAGACAGCCTATATGATACTTTAAAGAAAGTCAATATTATGATGCAGGCAGAACTTGTCTTCTCTATCATCCCCCTTCATTTTGCTCCCCAGTGGCTGTGCCTTAGGTTCTGTCCCTAAATAGCTCAGGGGTTCCCAAAAGCCATGCTTTCATGCCCTGGAATCTTCCCTTTTCTTTGCTTCATTCACAGGTCCCATTGGGGGCTTGCCTCTACTAGGATGAAGATTAGAAATTGCTGCTCTAACAAATACTCACTCTGCTGATGTTAGGGTACTAAGGCCTCTCCCCAGTAGAATTTGCCAGGAGTCAGATTTCTGAGGCTTATTTTATTTTATGTAGAGATTGAGTCTTGCTCTGTTATCCAGGCTGGAGTTCAGTGGTATGATCATCGCTCAATGCAGCCTCCAACTCCTGAGCCCAGGCAATCCTCCCACCTCAGCCTTCTGAGTAGCTACGACTGCAGATGCATGCCACCACATCTGGCTAGTTTTTATTTTTTGTGTAGATGGGGTTTTGCCATGTTGACTAGGCTGGTCTTGAACTCCTGGCCTCAAGTGATTCTCCTGCCTTGGCCTCCCAAAGTGCTGGGATTACAGGCATGAGCCACCATGCTGGGCCTCAGAATTTTCAGACTTAATACAAATTCTACCTTGTCATAAGGAACTCTAGCCCCACTGGGAGAGTGATATCTCTGGAGAGTGATATTCCACCTGTCTTCTTCCCTGGACTTGAAAGGGGACTTTTGTGAGCAGGGGAGCAGTGGAAAAGTCCTCAAGAAAGGTGTCTTCCTTGACTTAAAGGAATTTATCTGGGGGCTTGGGCCCCGCTCTGTGTCACCCTAAAAGTAGAGAGAGGAATCAAGAGATAAGGAATTAGAGGAAGACTGGAGTACAAGGGCCATGGCCAATAGCATATTCTTTGGAGTGTTGTTTTTGCATTCCAGTCAGTGTGGGTGGGTACCACATAAGGCCAGTATAGGAGGCCTTTGCATACCTGACACCTTGCAAACAGGTATGCAAAATGCCTGCACCTTTAGCGCCCTGAAGCCGTCTTGTGTTGCATGCACGTGATCTGCTCATGCTTAGAAGTAATTACTAAGTGCTTTTGCTTAGCCAATATGGGCACAGCATATTAACTCCAACTCACTTCAAGGCAAAGTTTATCACCATCACCTGCCTCCTCCATCTTGCTTAGTTTACTTAAAATACCACGAGTTTGTTGGTCGGCTTCACAAGACAAGCTCTCTTTCCGAAGTCCTCGCAGTCAGCTCTCCTCCTTGGTGTCTATAAAGGAGAATGCTGCTTCTTTTTATAGAAATAATTTCCCTGAGAATCTGATAAAGGTCAAGCATGATTCTGCAAAACAGCACGGTAACAAAATTATTATCACCTGGTGGTTTTTTTCTTTCAGATATACATTAATCAGTACATTAAGCAGTTGGAATTTAACCTTAATAAAGACAAAATATAAAGTCTATTTGAGATCATAGACTTTGAGGTCAAATGTATTTTGATAGCTGTGAATATGCTTGAAATCTGAAGTGACTTAAGTTGTGGCTGGTTTCAAAAGCTCTTGTAACATTAGCAAACCCTAACCCTGGAATCTGTCTTTAAACTCACACATCAGTCCTCACTAAAGGGCCTGAGGTTGTGTCTACATGGAATAATGCCAATATGACTTCATTCCAAGCGAAATGGCTGACTCACCTTGTCTTGTCAGTAGTCCCTTAATAGGAAGGACAGAACAAAATCAGACTGGTTACATAGGACCCTGAAATTCACATTTATAATTATGCAAATTCATCTATTGTTGACAGAAAATGCAACATATTGATTGTTGCTGTTGAACTTTGCATTTGAATACTTGCAAACCCTTTCAACTAATTGATTTGCGTATCCTATAATCTGACATCAGAGAATAACTCAAGTACAAATTACCCCCACTTCTCAAGAAAAGTGCACTGCTATATAATTGAAGCCATTTCAGGTCTTTTGCAAACCTGTTATGAAGTAGTGAGTTTTTTTTTTTTTTTTTTTTTTTTTTTTTTTTGAGACGGAGTCTGGCTCTGTCACCCCGGCTGGAGTGCTGTGGCTGGATCTCAGCTCACTGCAAGCTCCGCCTCCCGGGTTCCCGCCATTCTCCTGCCTCAGCCTCCTGAGTAGCTGGGACTACAGGCGCCCCCACCTCGCCCGGCTAGTCTTTTGTATTTTTTAGCAGAGACGGGGTTTCACCGTGTTAGCCAGGATGGTCTCGATCTCCTGACCTCGTGATCCGCCCGTCTCGGCCTCCCAAAGTGCTGGGATTACAGGTCTGAGCCACCGCGCCCGGCTGAAGCAGTGAGTTTTAGTCTACTTTTATTTATTGCTGGGACCAGCTCTTCTCTTTAAGTGCCTCTCTGTGACCCCGACATGAAAAGGGTCAATTTGCAAGAACAAAATGTACACGTACCTGCAGTGTGTGTGTGTGTGTGTGTGTGTGTGTGTGTGTGCGTGTGTGTGTGTGGTGGGGATGAACATTGGCTACTCTCTTTAATGAGAATGGAAACTAAGCTTTAGACGCAGTTTTATGGGTCCCTAGAATTGATCAAAAGCATCCATAGGGAGTGAAGGGGACTGAACCAGTAACAGTGCCTTCCTATATGTTATGGGCTGAGTTGTGTCACCCCCTAACCCTCACCACCGAATAATATTTATATGTTGAAACCCTAACTCTCAAGACCTCAGAATGTGACCTTATTTGGAGATTGGGTCTTTAAAGAGGTAATTGAATTAAAATGAGGTCATTAGGGTGGGCCCTGATCCAATAGGACTGGTGTTTTTATAAGAGGAGATGAGGACACAATCACACACAGAGGACGATCCTGTGAGGTCACTGGAGGATACGGCATCTACAAGCCAAGGAGAGAGGACTCAGGGGGAACCAGCCCTGCCCACACGTTGATCTCAGACTTCCAGCTTCCAGGACTGTGAGAGAATAAATCTATTTGGTTTATAAGCCACCAGTCTATGGTATTCTGTTAAAGCAGCCTGAAATGGACTAAGACATCTCACAAGAAGAGACAAGGACACAGACACACACACAGGGACGACCCTGTGAGGACACAGGGAGGAGATGGCATCTACAAGGCAAGGAGAGGGGCCTCAGGGGGAACCAGCCCTGCCCACACCTTGGTATCCAACTTGCAGCCTCCAGGACTGTGAGGGAATACATTTCTGTTGTTTAAGCTGCCCAGTCTGTGGTCCTTTGCTATAATAGTGAGAGCAAACTAATACACTAGAAAAGGACACTGTGTTGGGGGCAAGGGTTGACAAGGGAGAAGAGTGTGTTTGGGTGTAGCTGTCTTTCAAAGTCGGATCAAGAGACCTAACTCACACCTGCCCTTGTTGACACAAGGATGTGGACTATAGGTAATTACAAAATGATACCGTCAGGCCTGGCAGTAAATAGTATTATGGTTGCCCAGAGATTTCCATGCCCCAGTCTCCAGAACCTGTGCAGTTGTTATATCCCACAGCCAAAGGGAATTTGCAGATGTGATTAAACTTGCAGGCTTTAAAATAGGGAGATTATCCTGGTTTATCTGAATGAGCCCAGTTTAATCACTCAATCCCTTTAACGTCTAAGAAGAGTCTGTTTGAGAGATGCAGCAGAAGAATAAAAGAAAGAAACGTGTGCATCATTGCTGGTTCTGAGACGTAGCTGGCTACATGCATGCAAGGTCTTAAAGATGACTCTAGGAGCAGAGGTCAGTCCCCACTAACAGCCAGAAGGACAAACAGAGACCTTAGTCCTACTTCAATGAACCACATTGTGCCAACAACCCTAATGAGCCTGGAAATGGATTTTTCCCAGAGCCCCCACATAAGATCCCAGCCCAACTGACACCTTGATTTCACCATTGTGAGACTTTAAGTAGAGAACTTCATGGAGCCACCAGGAATTCTGACCTACAGAATGGAGAATGAATAAATGGGTATTATTTTAAGTGCTGAACTGTGAAAATTTGTTACAGCAGCAGTAGAAAACTAATACAGGTGTATTTTACCACTGTTTTGGGTCTCTACCTGATAACCTCAAATGATTTTGACCCTGACTCTACAAAGTATGGTCTGTGGACTAGCAACCTAGGCATCACCTGGGAGCTGGTTAGAAATGCAGATGCTCACATCCCACCCTAGACTTCTTGCATCAGAATCTGCATTTGGATAAGATGCCCAGGTAATTGGTGTACACACCCAACAGCTACCTCTATTCATTCAGAGATCCAGGCAGGATGAGGTACTATCTTTTTTATTTAGCAACATCATGAGAGGTTTGTAAAATTATTTAGATGAAATAAAGAAGATATACAAATGGCCAACAAATATGTGAAAAAATGTTCAACATCACTAATCATCAGGGAAATGCAAATCATAGTCACAATGAGGTACCATCTCACTCCAGTTAGGATGGCTATTATCAAAAGGACAAAAATCAAATGCTGGTGAGGATGTGCAGAAAAAGGAACGCTTATACACGGTTAGAGAGAATGTAAATTAGTATCTCCACTATGGAAAACAGAATGAAGGTTCCTCAAAAAACTACATACAGAACTATTATATGATCCAGCAATCCCACTACTGGGTATTTGTCCAAAGGGAAGGAAAGGAAATCAGTATATGGAAGAAACATCTGCAACCCTGTGTTTATTAGCTGTTCACAATAGCCAACAGCAGATGAAGGGATAAATAAAATGCACTATATGCACACACAGACTACTATTCAGCCATAAAAACAATGAAATCTTGTCATAAGCACCTCCATGGGTGGAACAAGGAGCACATTATCTTAAGTGAAATAATTCTGAAACAAAGTTAACTACTTCATGTTCTCACTCATATGTGAAAGCTAAAAAAGATGCCGATCTCATAGACTTGAAAAGTACAACAGAGGATACTAGATGCTGGGAAGGGAAGTGGGAAGGGAGGGATAGGGAGAGATTTGTTCAAGGGTACAAAATTAGAGCTAGATAAGAGGAGTAGTTCTAGTGTTCTCTATCTGTGTAGGATGACTATAGTTAACAATAATATATTGTGTTGTTTCAAATAGCTGGAAGGAGGATACTAAATGTTCCCAACACAAAGAAATGATCAATATTTGAAATGATGGATGTGCTAATCACCCTGATCTGATTACTATACATTATATGTATCAAAACATTACTATGTATCCCATTAATATGTATGATTATTATGTATCAATTAAAAAATGAAACTTTTTTGGACAAATCTCTTAGCTCTACTACAGAGTATATAATTTTTCATAATCTTTATCCATTTGAAACTTTTTAAATATATGCCATTTTCATGATCTGTTTTGTTGATGGTAAAGATTCTGTTAATGCGATATTGACAGGGAAATTCCTGGGAGCCAAAGTGACTTTAACCGGAATCTTGGCATTTTCCATTCCAAACTCTTTTCTCTGTTAACGCTATTCCAGGCAGGGTGGGCCAGCCGCTGTTCTGGAGAAGTTGGACCAAGATCAGAAGCTAGGGAGTATTAGAAATTTATAAAACTGCCTTAAAATCCTCTTTCATCCTGCAAACCTCTCCTCTTCTTGAGTCTCTAACGCTGTACCTTCTGTCAGCTGCTAGCGTCTATGATCCTCTGAATCCAGCCATTCCTTCCTCTCTTATTTTGCCAATGCTTTAAGCCTTAACTGATACACTTCCCTTTGATAACTGCTCTGGGGAATTTGTGGGCCAGTTAATAGCCAATCCTCCATTTCTCTAATCTGGGTTCTCTCATCCTCATAAAACTCTTTATGATGCATTCCCACCCAGATCCTTGGTTGGTTTGTTTGTTTGTTTGTTTAGAGACGGAGTCTCGCTCTGTCACCCAGGCTGGAGTGCAGTGGCGTGATCTTGGCTCACTGCAACCTCTGCCTTCCGGGTTCCAGCAATTCTGTCTCAGTCTGCCGAGTAGCTGGGACTACAGTACAGGCGCATGCCACCACACCTGGCTAATTTCTTGTATTTTAGCAGAGACGGGGTTTCACCCTGTTGCCCAGGCTGGTCGCGAACTCCTGAGCTCAGGCAATCCACCCACCTCAGCCTCCCAAAGTGCTAGGATTGCAGGTGTGAGCCATCGCCTCCCAGCCTCTCAGCCCTATTTTTATCCTACACAAGGTAATATCAGGATGAATATCTCCACACTTACATTTTATTTTTGTTTCCATTCACTAGAATGCTAAGTAGGCAGTTTACCTATCAACTAGTTGTTCAAGCACCTTGATTGTAAAAGATTAAGCAGAAATACTGTCATGGTCTTGCTTCTCAAGAGATAACATATTCCTAATTACAAGTTTCTAGAGTCAAACTCTGATAGATATCTGAAAAAAAGCAAATTGACTGCAGCTCAAAGAATAAGTCTGGTGACTAATCCAGGTGGATTTGGGAGTCACTGACTGAACAAAAACTGCCGCTAATAGCTTGAGGATATTCATTTTATATGAAATTATCATATGACTTTAGTGTAAACTGCCTGCTGATTTTTTTTTATAGTAAACCTATTGAGTGTTGCTTAAATCTTCACATCTATAAAAATAGCTATCAGGAGTTATTAAACTCCTACTATGATGAAGACAGCCATGCTGTGGTGCAGTTCATGTTCTGTGTATGATGATTTAAATACATGAACAAGTACACAGGAGGTAGTTTGTTTAAAACTACAATGATGCATTTAATAAAGACTATTACTGAAATTTGTGCTTTTCAGTGGTCACAGATGGAAGGGACAGTCACTGGGGAAATGTAAATTATACCAAAATCAAAAATACAAATATGCCTAACTTCTATTCCTCAATACACACCACTGAAGAAGTGATGCAGCCAATTAGAGAGTTGGAAAAAGTACAACATATGTCCAATGAAAGACTGAATATATGAAGAACTTCTATAAGTCAATATAAAAAAAATGTAGACAACCCGATAGAAAGATGGGATGGAATAGGCCCTTTAAAAAGTGACTATTTAGAAAACCAATGAACATATTCAAAGCTTCTCAAACCTGTCAGCCATCAGGGATATGCAAATTGAAACAACCATGTGATACCACTACACAACCTTCAGAATTTGCTAAAATGAAGAAGGCAAACAACATCAAATCTTGATGAAGAGGTGGAACGATTGGAAATTTCATACATGTTGGGTGAAAGTCTAAATTGGTCATTTTGGAAAACTGTTGGGCAGTATTGAAATATTGTAGAATGTATTCATATTTTATGGGCCAACATTTCCAATCCTAAAAATCTGTACATCTGTTCACCATCAGCATGGAAAACAGTGTTTTGGGCAGCACTGTTTATAATCGTCTCAAGTAGGACTCACGCCCTAACCACCATAAAAGTTGAGCCATCTCTTTCAGCCATAGACTGAATCAGAAAACACTGAAGAAGTCTTGAATTTAAAAAAAAAGTTTTTTGGACTAGATATTGAAGCATGAGTTGAATTTCATCCTTGATTTGGTCTGAGTTTGCTTCTGCTCAAGTTAGCATGGTGCACATTTCTTTACCTTAACATGCCTCCAAGCACCCTGCATTTACCTGTATTTCCGGTCATTCATTGGTGTTATTTCCTGGTGCTCACCCAGTGCCCAGCACAGAATACATGCCTATGGAACTACATATGTACTTATCAACCAGCAAGAAACAAATACATAAAATGATTTCTCAGACAGTGGAAGCATTTCCTGGTATTATTTTTTCCTTTGGGGTTTACTCAAAGGGTCGTTTCAAAATGTTTCAAGGAGATTTTATTACAAGAGAGAGTATCTGTTATGTGACGTCTCTAACACTTATGTCGGCTAACGATTTGGTTACTGAGAAAAGATGAATGGATTTTGAGAATGAGCCTTGAAGTTCTTTCATCTCCTATTAAAAGATATTGCTAACTTGTGGTTGGGCATGCTGTCTCATGCCTGTAATCCTAGCACTTTGGGAGGCTGAGGTGGGCAGATCACTTGAGGTCAGGAGTTTGAGACCAGCCTGGCCAACTTTATGAAACCCCGTCTCTACTAAAATGACAAAAGTAACCGGGTGTGGTGACACATGCCTGTATTCCCAGCTACACAGAAGGCTGAGGCCTGAAAATTGCTTGAACCCAGGAGGCAGAGGTTGCAGTGAGTTGAGATCAGGACACTGCACTCCAGCCTGGGCAACAGAACGGGACTTTGTCACATAAACACACACAAACACACACACACACACACACACACACACACACACACACACAAAGACATTGCTAAATTGTGGTAAGAGACACCCCAGATAGTGAAGTCCTTGTCTGTTGTCTCTGACTTCTGTTTACTTCTCACAGTACCAGGGAAGGACCCTCATCTCTGAAAACTTCTGTTATGCTCCACAGTCTGGTAAGAAAACCAGCCCTCTGAAGAGGAGGGGATGATACTGATTATTGTTTATTTAATAGTAATGCTGTAATATTAATAATAAAAAATCTTGAACTGTCTCCTCTAGAAATGTGTAATTCATAACCCTAGCATAAAATTGTCATTTTAAAAAAGAATCTTGGCATGAAATCTTTGAATTTAATTGGAGGGTATTATCACAAACAAAGGGAATGATAATATACTCCTTGTAACTGACTGGGCCCTTATCCTTGAACTTCTAAGTCTCTTCACCCATCCTCTTCTGTGATATGATAGGTAGAGTCCATTGTCTTCCAATCTTGAAAATGTATTTCAAGAGGTCACATGAAAGGGAAAACTCTTTGTTGTTCTCTTTTTCTACTCTGAATAGAAAGCACACACAAGCTTAACCTGGAGCCCAGGAGGGCAGAGAGAAGCCTGTTTTTTTTTTTTGTTTGTTTCTGGGCTTCTTGAGTTGATGTGTGACCCAGGGCGTACAAATAAATCCTTGTGATTCAGTTACTTTATGTGCATAAAGAAGAAACTGCAATAAAGATTCTGAATCCATTTTGGATGTTTTACTGCAAACAGCATTCAAACCCACAACTCCCCTTCCCCTTCTGTCACCACAGCCAGGTAAGTAATAAGAATGCCTGGGGGTTGAGGGGGTGAAACTATGCAAGCTACAGATTGTGTTCAAGAAGGCTCCCTGCAACCTCATGCCTTAACCACCATGAAAGCTGAGTCATCTCCTTTCTCTGTGGCTGAAGCCATCTTTGTACTAGCTTGGGAGTCTTCCTTGCTCTTCCCAGAAAGCCCCACTATGTCATAAGCCTTTTCATACATTCTTTATGCATGTAATGTCATCAGTCTTGACCTCTAAAGCAAAGTTTGGATGTGTGCGTGTTTGGAGGGAGGGGCCATCCCACCTCTGTGGAATGACTACAGTGGGTATTAGGTCCCAGCCCTGAGCAATACCATAAAGAGCCACTATCATTTTGCAGAACAAGCAGAACTTTACCCCTTGGAGCAAAATAGTGCACTCACCCATTGATATTTGAATGACTGGCTTTTTTATATACTTTCTAAGAGCAATATATTTTATTTACTGCTGTGTCCATAGATGCCTTCTACATGGAATTTTCTTTTATCTCCACAGCCCAAAGTGATTCTCTTTGCTATAAACTGCCATAGCATTTTGATTGTCACTCTCTTACACAACTTATTACATTATTCCTTTTACTACAGTTATACCACGGTACTCACAAAGTGAGTACATTGCAGAGCTTTGGAGGCAGGGTTGCCTGGTCATTCATGGGACAGTGCCTTATACAATCTGTGTTCCCTGAATATATAAATGAATCCATTTTGAGTGCCAATAGCAAAGACAGGATAAAAGCACAATGCCATTTATTATGTGCCAGGTATCTATACGCACACATTTAAGAGAGTCAGAGAAGCTTCCCTTTGCTCTGCCACTTTCCAATAAAACTGGTGTACAAAACATGTTGATTTTGGTTCACTAATCCTGGACAAATGTGCCTTGAATATGGTTTAACCATGTGTCATATAAAAATAATTACAAGACTTGCTTTTATTTTTACATAGTATGTGTAGACCAGCTTGCCAAGCTCATTGCATGTAATCATTCAATGCCTCTGACGGTGACACTATAAGGTATACCCTATTTTATCCCCATTGTACATATGTGAAAACTGAGGATCCATGAAGCTAAGGAGCCTGTTGAAGATAAATGTTGGTAAGCTGGGATGCCAGGCATATGAACCCATGTGTTACGGCTTTAGAATTTATGGACAGTTGCTGTGGCTATAGTACTCTGCTGTATATGAGTTGTGGCAGGCAGACCCTAATTCCCTTCTCTTGAGCATAGGCCAGACCTGAGACTTGCTTCTAACCAGTAGAATACAGCAGAAGAGATGTGATGCTTCCTTTGTGATTATGTTACATAAGGTTGTAACTTTCATATTGCTGGGTGCTCCTCTCCCTCACTGGCACTGGAGAAATCAGCTGCCATATGTCAGAGGCCCACATGGCAGGGAAGGGAGGGCCATCTTTGGCCAACAGCCAGCAAGAAACTGAGGCCTTCAGCCCTTCAGTTCACAAGGAATTGAATTCTACCAACTATCGGGGGAAACCCCACCCCTGATGTTTAACATGGGTTCTTTTCTATTTCCCTAAGCATCTCAGCTGGTTTGAGAAATAAAGGGAAAGAGTACAAAAGAGAGAAATTTTAAAGCTGGGTGTCCGGGGGAGACATCACGTGTCAGCAGGTTCCATGATGCTCCCTGAGCTGTAAAACCAGCAAGTTTTTATTAGCGATTTTTAAAGGGGAGGGAGTGTACGAATAGGGTGTGGGTCACAGAGATCACATGCTTCACAAGGTAATAAAATATCACGAAGCAAGTGGAGGCAGGGTAAGATCACAGGACTACAGGATGGGGTGAAATTAAAATTGCTAATGAAGTTTTGGGCATGCATTGTCATTGATAATATCTTATCAGGAGACAGAGTTTGAGAGCAGACAACCTGTCTGACCAAAATTTATTAGGCAGGAATTTCCTTGTCCTGATAAGCCTGGGAGCACTACAGGAGACCGGGGCTTATTTCATCCCTTTGGCTTAGACCGTAAAAGAAAGCTGCCTCCAAGGGGGCTGTTCATAGACCCACCCTCAGGGGCGCATTCTCTTAGGGATGTTTCTTGCTTAGAAAAAGAATTTAGCAATATTTCTCCTATTTGCTTTTGAAAGAAGAGAAATATGGCTCTGTTCCGTCTGGCTCACTGGCAGTCAGAGTTTCAGGTTACCTCCCTTGTTCCCTGAACATTGCTGTTATCCTGTTCTTTTTTCAAGGCGCCCAGATTTCATATTGTTCAAACACACATGCTCTACGAACAATTTGTGCAGTTAACGCAATCATCACAGGGTCCTGAGGTGACATACATCCTCCTCAGCTTATGAAGATGATGGGATTAAGAGATTAAAGTAAAGACAGGCATAGGAAATCACAAGGGTATTGATTGGGGAAGTGATAAGTGTCCATGAAATCTTCACAATTTATGTTTAGAGATTGCAGTAAAGACAGGCATAAGAAATTATAAAAGTATTAATTTGGGGAACTAATAAATGTCCATGAAATCTTCACAATTTATGTTCTTCTGCTATGGCTTCAGCCAGTCCCTCCGTTCGGGGTCCCTGACTTCCTGCAACAGCCAACAATGTTGCAAGCTTGGAAGTGGATCCTTCTCCGGTTGAGCCACAGATAAGACCACAGTGCTGGCTAACACTTCAGTTGCTGATTGCAGTCTTGTGAGACTCTGAAGCAGAAAATCTACACAAGCCATACCCAGATTCCTGATCCACAGAAACCATGAGATAATAAATGTGGGCTGGTTTAAACGACTGAGTTCATGGTAATTTGTTACACACATATAGATAAGTAATGCAGGTGGGTTAGTATGATTAGAGAGGGAAGGCCAGAGAACAGCTTGATTCTCAGAACCTTTTATCACTGGCAGCTTTATTAATAATCATTTTTCTTTTTTCTTCCTTCTCAACTCATCTTAGAGTCATGCTTCCTAAATGACCCCAATCATAAGAATAACCTGGAGTGCTTGTGAAGTGTACAGAATTCCTACCTTTACGACTCATTGACTTGGTGGGGGAGGAGCCAAGGAGTCTAGAATTTCACCAAGACTTTCATGACATTCTTTTGCTCAGGCAAAGTTGAGAAGCACTGTCGTATAGCTAGGGAGTGAATCTTGACCCTGGTTACATTTTAGACTCCCATAGAGTCTGAGGTGCATTGTCTGAGATGAAGCCTAGGGACTGGGATTTTTCTTTCTTTCTTTTTAAAAAATACTCCCCATGTGATTTTAACATGCAGCCAAATTTAAGAACTACTGATATTCAGCAAACCCAAGCAAGCTGATAGCAAATGTCAAGTACTCCGTCAAGTAAGCATGCTAGTTATATAATGGGGAAGAGGGATAGAAGCCATTAATGTTTTAAGAGATATGTGCTTTCCCACAAGACTGACCTACTCCAAGCAAGATTGTCAGTTCACCTTTTTATGTTAAAGTGATTTATTCTAAAATGTTCCAAAAAGCACATGTAATTGCAGGATGTTTGAGTATAAGATGTTTTTTGAATATCAAAGTGAATAAAAGCTGCCAGTGAATAAAATGGCAGAATTTGGTTTATAATATCTTGATTCTTCTAGAAACTTGGGTGGAGGATGTAAAGTGTACATATCCTGATGAGGTTGACTATATAATTTGTGGGGCCCAGTATAAAATGAAAACGTAGTGCCCCTTATTCAAAAGACAGCCCAAAGTGCCATTAAAGGAAAAATAAGTATAAAGCATTTACCTGTCTTCTGCAGTCTCTCACTTGGCTTGTCATGGTGTTTTGTATTTGCTATTTAATGTTGTTCTGAGAAAAGGAAAATTAAAATTGTAAATTATTAGCATATTACCATTCACCTTTATATGATGTAATACCAGCTTTAAATGCAAATATAAGAGCATTTAACTTGTGGACAGAATCACTAAAATTACCTAATTTATGCTTCATGGTGCGTACATACATATGTATTTTGTTCTTACCAGAACAGTGGAAACACTACACAAAACTAAATCAACTGTTTTTATTTTGCTCCTTTCTATGTGCACATTGTACCTCACTATGATTAGTTACTGGTAAGGAAGGACTTAATGGAAAAGGAATTACAGGCTTCCCTTCTTAGTCTTTTATTCTATGTCATCATTTTTCATCCTAAGGAGTTGGCGCATGCAGGGTAATAACCCAGGATTTTTTCATTTTGCATGTTTCTCAGAATGCCTGTGCCTTCTTTCTGAATTTGAAGGAAGTTGTAGTTTCAAGGGAAAGCATGGCCTCGCTCGGCTGTTAGCTTATTTACTTGTAGGTGTCCCATGCTTACGTTGTCCTCCTTCCGAGTCTCGCTGATCTCCCATGCACTGTGGGTTTACCAGAAGTCTGTGCTCATGGGCCACTGCATATGCCATCCATGAACAGGCAGTAAGTAAAACTGCCTTTGCAAAAATTGTTACAGTTATTGGGACCTGAGTTTGGAGAATACCATGTTGGGTAGAGAGAAAGGTATAAATGATGTGCTCATCAAATCATAAGTGAAATCGTAAGTTTTGATTTCTGCCTGTTCCTCCTTTGTCAAATAATTCTGAAATCAATTCCTAAATTGACATCCATGTAGCACCCCAACATTATGACATACAAGGTATGTTTCTTACAGGCTACATTGGATGTATCTCTTTTGAGTTTCTCTCAAAGGCTTGGAGAAGGGGTAGACATAAATATTGCTCATCTGTCCTATCCCCTTAGCTTCAGTCCATCTCACCCGAAGGGACAAGTTACTGAGCCAAAGAATGGGCTGATTTTTAGGGAGAGGACATCTCAATGTAGGTTGGTAGAGTTAAAAGAAATATTTTCTTTTCCTCTTACCCAATTAAAATTTGAAAGATAGGCTTAGTACTTAGCACAAGTGAATTCACTTTGGAAAGCAGCACAAGTGAATTCACTTTGGAAGACAGCACAAGTGAATTCACTTTGGAAAACACCAGAAGTGAATTCACTTTGGAAAACAGCACAAGTGAATTCACTTTGGAAAACGTGAAGGCACTTTGAGCAACAGCAGTGGACTGTGCTGCCCTTGTAAGATATGTGTTGACTTACCAGGACCACCGTACCTAAGAGGGCAGGCCCAAATTGCCCTTACATTTTTATTTGGAACATTTCCTTTAGAAAACTTGTAACTTTTTTCCTGGTATCTTTGAAATATACGTAAATCATTTTGAAAGCTCAAAAAGACTCTTTCCAGCCTTAGGAACCAGCAATGTTTTCCTTAAGGACCTGGGAGCCATCCCTTCAAAATGTAAACATCAAGGGAGTTAGCACCTCCCACATCCTTTGAAATGTAAACATCAAGGGAGTTAGCACCTCCCACTCTCAGTCTCTGTAGGAAGGTAGGAGCCTAACTTCAGAAGGGCTTGGTTCCTGGTTGCAAAACCACCTGTGTCATAAAGGTAAGCGGAGTTTATTTTTGCTTTGTACAAAACAAATTAACTAACACTATGGTCACCCCATTTATGGGGTGAACTGATGGTGAACTATGTGTAATAAACAATGTTGTCAAGTCCTCTTACTTGAGGACTAGTTATTGTTTATCTTGGGAATGTATATGTAAGGGGTTTATATTTGCTTGGTTCTACAAAGAGTGATATTTCCTTCTATCTTCACAATCTCTAAGAGGTTGTGGAATGTGATGTCCATTACATTTTGATTTAATGCATATTCAATAATGAAATTGTTTTCTTCCTCTTCTTCCTTCATGAAGAGGTTTTCTGGATTGGGAGAAAATTTTGTTTTTTTAACTAAATTTCCACAACAACATTCATGGGCATATCTTTTCTGCTTCTAAGGGAGATACCTCAATACACTTTAACATCATGAGATATTTTGGTGGTTAGATCTCCTAATACCTTGGGTATCTTGGTGATTGGATTGCCTAACATCTTGAGTGTTTTGATGCCTGGATCTCCTTCCCTCCACCTTCCAGGCATACCCAGCCTGGCACCAATGAGTAAAACAGAACTACTCGCTGCCCAAATGAGACACAAAAACATAGCTTCCTCTGTGTGTTCCAGTGACTGTCACACAAGTCCAACATCACAAGTCAGGGGATATGAGCCCTTAAGGGAAGTCTAGCCAGATATTTACTCCCAGGCTCAGAGAGGTGAAGTTTAACATCTTCATTTTTTGTAGTCCTAGAATGATCAAGTGTGATCTTGTGAGACTGTCTTTAGTTTCAGTGAGTAAAAGGGCATCTGCTGATCCTCTCCCATCTTTTCATGTATTAGATTAATATGTGGAAACAACAGGTTGCAGCAGAGAAAGAGGTTTAATCATAGAGCCACCAAATGAGGAGACTGGAAGAAACCAAATCCATCTCTCCGAGGAGTTTGGTGCCAGGGTTTATAAGCGTTTTGGAGTGGGTGGAAGTGTGGAAATCATTGACGGGTGGAAGAGTGTAGGGTGAAGTCATGGATCAGGGAGATGAAGAAGCCATGTTCTCATGCTGACCCCATTTCTGTGTGTGTGTGTGTGTGTGTGTGTGTGTGTGTGTGTGTTGGGTGGGGGTGGTCTTCAAACTGGTTGGCGTCAGCTGTTTTGCTGGAATTTAAGATCCGAAAAGTCTTAAGCAATTCTTAAACAAAAACTCTTCAATTCTAATGTCAGAGATCCTATCTATAAGAACAATGGGGATGCAAATTGATTCTTAAACAAATCCTTATGATTCTAGTGTCAGAAATCCTATCTATAGGAACACTGGGGGTGCAAACGGTCCGTATCTGCTATGTGACTTCCAGTTACAAGGAAGGGGGTCAAAGTGCAGCCTGATTAATGCTTAATTATGGCTATATTTCTATCTAGAATTCTTAACCCTGTGAGAGTGGTTTCAAAACATATCATTCTTCTGTAATCCTGTAATACTTCACTTAGAGTTTCATACTCAAGACTGAAGATACACAAAGCCAGTGGCCAGACCACACAGGGCAATAGAACTTTCCCCTCCAGTCTTTGCAGGAATCTGCCTAGAATGGTCAAGATTGGGTTAGTGATTGCCAGCTTCCCAAATATTTGCCTGTCTTTAAACTTAGGAGGAACCAGAGAAAGACAAATATACTCCCCCATATAACCACATGAGATGCTGTGCTTTTAGATAGCCCACTGGCAGCTCCCCCAATGCCAACCACCTCCACTTGGGGCATACCTGAAGCCTTCCCTTTTCCACTATAAAGCTTTTTTATTTCTCCACCTGCCATTGAGTCTGTGCCAAACACAATTGCTAGCGGTGGACTCCATTGCTATAGCAGATTTTGTCCTAGGACTAAGAAGCCTAAATCTACCCCTAAGCTTTTCATTTAAATAGTGATTGCATTTCTGCAAGACTTGGATTCTTTATCGTTCAGCTTTCTTGCACAGAATAATGAAGGTATGTTCCAGATATAAGTGGCAAACAAGATCCTTTTTCTTGGAGGTTTTAAAGAACAAGGGTGACCTACTCTCAGAAACTTTACTAAGTATGCATATGTGCATGTCTTTTTGCATGTGTAGATTTAGGTGTTTAGAAGCCTTAATGATCCCAGTTTTAAAAGCATGGGGATGCCTGGGAAACTTGCCCATATCTGGCACTAGATAAAGAAACAATCAGCTGTCTTAGCCTTCTAACCTTCAGAACCCTGCCAATTCTGAGAGTATCATTACTATTTTTTTTTTTACAGCAATATCCCCTGTGCACAATGCACCCTTGCAGGAGTTCTGCCTGACTGTGGCCCATGCGTAGTGCTCAGTGGAGACTGAAATATTTCTTCTGCTAGGCTCTGTTCTGCAGATGCATTTGCAGGGAGCTAGAATATGCTTGCCTGCCTTGGGAAGCTTTGAGGCAACAATAGTGTGAAACCAATCACAGTAATTATCACATTAACTCATGTCATTTTGTTCAAATACTTTCAGCCTTTAAAATGTGGGCGCTAAGCTCTAAGATCCAGTGCTCTCTCTAGCATCCTGATGCTTGTGTAGAGAACATTTAGTTAAAAGCAAACTCATTTTGAGGTTATAATTAGCAAGAACAATTTACAATCTGCAAGCTCAGGTTCTATTCATGGACTTAACTCCCTTTTCTTGCCTGTCTCTAAATATCCAGGCCATTGTATTCCACTAGCAATCGCTATTGTTATTTTCTGCACCTAATAATTAAATTTAGTTCATTAACCTGGATATTCTGCAGTATTTTTTTCTTGGTCATAAATTTTACATTCACCAGTGCATAGGAAAAAATTGCAACCCTGAAAAACCTTGTACAGAACCCTAGATTTAATATTCTTTTAAAATTTCGTTTGTTCCCCCTGTAGAGTTAGAAGTTGTGCACTCTGCTTTTATTTTATATGCACATTTGTGCACTCTGCTTTTATTTTAATAGGCACATTTAGCTCATTAAAGTCTGAAATGAATCAAGGTTTACTTTTTAAAATAGAAATAATCAACTGCTCCCCCTTTATTTATTGAGAAGACCATCTTTCCAGCATTGAAATTGCAATGACATTTTTGCCCTAACTCATGTGTGAGTCTCTTTCTGGACTCTCCAGTCTATTTTGTCTGTCTATGCGTGTGCTGTGACCACACCGTCTTAATTACTGTAGTGTCACATTGAGAAAATGAGTATCAAATGCACCATGTCCAGATTATGTACAAAAATAAAACTCTGACCAATCCAGCAGTCCAACCACAGCCTCTGCAGCTACTGACCCAGAATGATCAGGATCTGGTCAATTTCTACTAATTTCCCTAGTTTTTGCCTTTTCTTCCAACATCAGATCCAACCAGGGAAAATCAAATTTGTTTTGCAAGCCAACCACCTAAAGCATGCTGCTTTTACTTAGTCTGACTACAGTTTTCTCACACCACTAACCTCCAATCTTCACACCTGAAGGCTTTCCTTGTTTTCTTTTACGGTAAAGCTGCACCATTCTCCTGCCTGCATGTAAGTTCTGCCCAAGGAATGGTGGCTGACTCGCTTCCCATAGCAAGCTTTGAATAAAGAGTTCCTGTTCTCACTTGGGTTAGGAGTGTCTTTGTTTACTTCCACTGTTATAAGTCTCAAAATGTGGAATGTTAAGTCTTCCAACTTCTTTAAGAATGTCTTGGCTATGCTGGGTCCTTTGAATTTCTAAAATTTTAGAACAAGCTTCTCAATTTCCACAAAAGTCTGCTTGTTTTTTTGATTGGGGTTGAATTCAATTTGTACACCAGTTTGGGAAGGGTAGAAATCTTAGTAATACTGAGTCTTCCAATCTGTAAAAATGGTATATATTTCCATTGATTTATGCCTTTAACAAATTTCTCTCAGCAAAATTTTGTAGTTTTCAGTGTAGAAATTTTATACATGTTCTTGCAAATTTATTTTTAGGTATTTTATGCTTTTTGTTGATTTTATTTTATTAGTATTATTTTTGTTTTGTTTTATTTTCATTTTTGTTTTTGAGACAGCATCTTGCTCTGTCGCCCAGGCTAGAGTGCAGTGGTGCAATCTCGGCTCACTGCAACCTCTGCCTCCCAGGTTTAAGCAATTCTCCTGCCTCAGCCTCCCAAGTAGCTGTGATTACAGGTGTGTGCCACCACACCCAGTTAATTTGGTGTGGTGGGGTGGAGAGAAAGAAAGAACACATTCTCATGTTCTTTGGAACTTGATTTGTAGAAGTTCTTTGAACTCTGTTTAAAATGATTTTTTTTTGGTAAGGATTTGTTCTTGCTTCTACCAGGAACCTCTTGGTACTTACAAATTTGGAGGCATTGTAAAGAAATGGTAACTTGGCCACTGTGATGGAGTACTTTCTGATCACTAACTTACCGTGGTGGTTGTAATTGTTTGGGAATCTTGACTTTATGCAAGAATTTCAAACTGCACATCCATTTTTCAGGCCAAAACCTTGGACTTAAGTTCTCAGCACAGAGACCCTTAAATGAGAGATTTAATGGTAGTCAGGATTTGGAAGACTACTTAAGGGCAAGAACTTGATTCTTAGTTAACCATCAGATCAGATTTACTTAAAAAATAAAAGTATAGTTACATTTTGCCTGTTATTTTAGAGGTTCCATCCTGGAAAAACAGTTGCTGCAACATGAAGTCTGACATAATGTTAGCAATGGAGCCTCTAGACTTTAAATCGTATTCTTCAATTAGTATTCCCCAAATTCACAGTCAATTAGGTAAGAGAGTATCGTGCAGTTACTGAATATTTTCCCTATAATTTCTACTTTATTCTTTAACACTGGAGCATGAAATGAAAAGAAGTAGTCGTACCCCAAACCATAGAAGGATGTTTATGAAACTGAAGAAAAACTTACTGCCTGAATCAGCTCCTTTGAAGTTTACTTGAATTTGTCTACTAATGTAGGTGACAAAAAAAAAATCATTTATTCTTACCTGTGCAGTTAAAGTTAAGCAGAAAAGACCTCACTAAATTATTTGTGCAAAAAGAGCTATGCATATCTCATAGATTAAAATTTATAGAGCCTTCTGACTTTAAAATTTCATTGCAAATACACAGAGATACACAAAAAAGTTATTCTTAATTTAGTGTTTTATGAAAATTCAACAGCATCATTCTTTAAGGAAGACAAGGGTATCTTTATAGCCCACTAGTTCCCTCTTTGCATTCCAATAATGGTGATGATTAATCCGATAGCTCAGTACATTACCGCTTCAATGAGCAATATCAGTGCTATAAATCAGATTTTAATATTTTTATTTTCCATTCACTAGCTTTTCAAGTATTTCTGACTTACGGTAAGCCCTTTGTCTGTATTTTTATTCAATGTGTCTATTAAATCTTTGCCATGACTTATGAAAAATGTTGGAGAAGTTGATTTTGGGTATGATGGCATTATTAGCAATGTGGACGTACAAATCTTCATGTTATCCTATTCCTTCCCTCCCTTCCTTTCTCCCTCCCTTTCTCTCTCCTTCTCTTCCTCTCTTGCTCCCTCCCTTTCTTCCTTCCTTCTTTCTTTCTATCCTTCCTTTCTTGATTCAACAGAAGATAAGTCCCACTCATTGGGTAACTCTAAATTTATAGTGGTTTTGGTATCCTGTTAAATAGGGTAAGACTCCCATCCAGCCTTGTCAAGACCAGTTTATTTGGCTTTGTTCCATGGTGAAAGTCTGTCTGTAAATCTTGGTTAGCTACTTTAATCTTATGTTTCTTGGGCTGAAATTGCTCTGGGTGTTGTATGAATACACAATGGGCACAAATAAATTTTTTTCAATGCACATGCCAGTGTGACCCACAGACTTCAAGGGGCATGAACACAGGAGCGTACATTATCAGCAAATATACACATGGCACGTGGTAGCTGCTCAAATACATATTTGTGCAATGGATAGATGTGATGCCGAATAGCCATGGATTTCGGGTCCTCACATAAATTTTTGCCTCCTAACTTGAGAAAAGAGAGGACACTTCTCCATGGCTGGTGTGTCTTTCCAATAGTGGGTGCAGTCTGTGTAGCTTCTCTTGCTGTTCACTTACTTCCTGACCCCCATGAGGAGTGGAATGACTTACCTGTGTTGTAAGGAGAAACAGGGCATGCTCCTTCCCTTTCTACTGGGAGTCAGCAGCTCCATAGAGAGCAGCCATTCTTCTCTTTCAGTATTGTGAGTCTCAAGAGGGCAGTCTTACTAGGGAAGTCTACCTCAGTCCTATGCTGGCTGAGACTCACTGGAGGGGAATGATTTGGGGGTCAGGACTAGATTGCCTTCAGACAAAAATGACATTCTTTAAGATCTCCCATATTGACCATCAAGGTGACATTTTGATGTCCATAAACCTTATGTATTTTTTTCTTAATTAGCTCAGAATTTTCATGGAAACAAGATGCTATTACTTGAGCCCCACTGGCACTCAAACATGACTTGATTTCATGTATTGTCCTAAGCATCCTCCACTAGGTACATTCAAGCAGAACAATGGTATAATTTTCATCCATAAAACAATATATGTGTACACACACCACATAGTTATGTGTTTATGTGTGTATGTCCATAAGCAATGGGTATTTGTGTATTTCACCTCTAATTTTCCAATGCCCATATTATAAAGTCTAGCCCACAAAAAATATTGATATGGTACCAGATATAACACTTATTTATGTCTTCTTTATAAGAGTAAGTAGTTCTTTGTTTCTTTTTTCTTCTTCCAACCAAACTATAACCTTGAGGCTACTTTCTTTCTTTTAATTTTGTTACATTTATTATGCATGAATCACATCTTTATGATTCAGTAAGCCTTAGAGTTGAGAGTAAATTATATAAACTTTCATGAGTGACAAAAATATTGTGTATGTCGGTCAAAACGTCAGTTATCTAAATAAAACATGACACTCAAATTATGTTACATAGAGGGTCATAGGCCAATAGCTCAAATGGAAACATAATTTATTTAATAGAATCGACTGTGATTGTGAGTAAACTTTATAATCTGCAGCTCCATGCTGTTTGGGTTGAAGTATCTTTCTGGAAATGTTTGAAATTAGGCAAGTGTGAGTTCAACAATACCAAATTATTGTAATTCTGGGATATTTACTTCAGATTAATAATTCTATGATTGTTGATGACATTCATAGATGGTAAATATTAAATAATTTTATTTTTAATCTTAATATCTGAGAGTTAGCTAACCTTTTTATTAATAATTCTGGAAATAATTTGCATAGACTGTGTTACAGAGCAGCACGTTAATTGCTGGTTGTCTTTTGAAAATTTCTCTTGTATGTATTTCTCGCTATGAATGTTCAAGTTTGGATTTCCTTTCATAGTGACCTGCTTACAATGATAGTCTCCACACCTCAAATCACATGGATGAATATTGATTCCCAAAAGTAGAATTCTGTGAAACCCTTAACCCTCTGAAACCCATACTCATGAAAAGATGCCATGCCAACAGGAATCCAGAAGACAATGGTAGCTTTGCTTTTATTGTGATTTTATTTTTAACTTTAGCATAACAATCAACTTCCCAACCACAATCCTCTTAAAGTGAGATAAAATTAATTTTTAATGACTAAGAACACATCTAGTTGGGCAGAAGTGGAACAAAACCCAGGGTCAGCTCATTGGCTGTGATCCAGAGCTCTGCTTAAGACATGCATGGTCTTAGAGACCCATCATTTGCCTTGAGAAAATGAAGTGGCTGAATTATTTTCCCTAAATAAATAGTGTCTGGCATAGAGTTAGGCCTCATGACTGTCTGACAAATATTGAATGACTCTGCTCAAGGAATTAGAAATAAAAAATGAAAATTTACCTCTGTCTGTCTGTCTATCTATCTATCTATCTATCTATCTATCTATCTATCATCTATCTATCTATCTATCTATCTATCTATCTATCTATCCATCTGATATGGTTTGGCTCTGTGTCCCCACCAAATCTCATCTTGAATTATACTCCCATAATTCCCACATGTTGGGGAGGGACCTTGTGGGAGATAATTTGAATCATGGGGGTGGTTTCTCCCATACTGTTCTCATAGTAGTGAATAAGTCTCACAAAATCTGATGGTTTTATCAGGGGTTTCTGCTTTTGCATCTTCCTCATTTTCTCTTGCCACCACCATGTAAGAAGTGCCTTTCGCCTCCCACTATGATTCTGAAGCCTCCCTAGCTATGTGGAACTGTAAGTCAATTAAACCTCTTTTTCTTCACAGTCTCGGGTATGTCTTTATCCACAACATGAAAACAGACTAATATACCATCCTATCATCTGTCTGTCTGTCTGTCTATCTATCTATCTATCTATCTATCTATCTATCTATTTATCTATCTATCCATCCATCCATCCATCCTATCATCTATCCATCTATCTATCTATTGTCTATCAATCTATTGATTTTATCATCTATCTGTTTATCTGTGTATCTATCTATCATCTGTTTATCTATGTATCTTCTATCAATGTTTAATAACAGAAAATTTCAAGCCGGGCACTGTGGCTCACACCTGTAATTCTAGCACTTTGGGAGGCTGAGACGGGTGGATCACCTGAGGTCAGGAGTTCAAGACCAGCCTGGCCAACATGGTGAAACCCTGTCTCTACTAAAATATAAAAATTAGCAAGGCATGATGGTGGTTGCCTGTAATCCCAGTTACTTGGAAGGCTGACATGGGAGAATCGCTTGAACCTGGGAGACAGTGGTTGCAATGAGCCAAGATAGCACCACTGCACTCCAGCCTGGGCGGCTGAGTGAGACTCCATCTCACAAAATCATCATCATCATCATCATCATAGAAAATTTCAGACACACTTGAATTTTTTGGTACCTTTTCCCCACTTATTTCCATACTGTCTTCTCCCCTTGCACCCCCAAAATCTAGACCATAAATTTGGTATTTCCTTTTTATACATGTGTTAAAATTGTTAAAATTGTTGCTATGTATTAGCTATTTAGAACCTACATGTAGACATGCTTTGCCTGATTTAAAAACTGTAATAATGTAAAGTATTTATGTAAATAAATACAATTGTATTGTGCATAGCCTCCTGGTACTTGCCATTCTCTGTTGCTTTCAATTTGTTAGATTTTTTTGTGTGTGTGTTGACTCATTTGTTCTACTGTACATAGTTTTATTGTGTGGCTATGCAACACATGGTTTTGCTTCTCTATTGATGAAAACGTAAGTTGTTTCCAGTTTTTTCCTGTTATAGAAAATGCCTCAAGGAACATTCCTATATATGTCATTTTGAACACCAATATGAGAACTTCTTCAGCATATATAATTAGGAATGAAATTGCTGGCTCAGAGGGCAGGTACATTTATTTAGTATTGCTTACCAATATGGGATTTGAAACAATTCACCTGCTGACAATTTAAATTGAAGACTTTTAAATGTTTGCTGATCTGATTATTACGATGTAATAACGTATCATACTTATTTTTTATTTTTATTTTTTGTAAAAGACGGGGGGTCTCACCAGGTTGCCCAGGCTGGTCTTGAACTCCTGACCTCAAGTAATCCTCCCACCTCCACCTCCCAGAGCTCATTTATTGTTTTTATTTGCATTCCTCTTGTTACTGGTGTAGTCAAATATCATTTTACATGCTTACTGGTCGTTTGGATTTTCTGAGAATTTCCTGTTCAGATTATTTGACCATTTTTTCTCTAATAGATTTATAGACATTTACACACACACATATACATATATTATGAATATATAATTTTTCATAGTATATATGTTTATATACATATATTATTAATATAAAACATTTGTCAATTACATGCACAAAAACCCCTGATAACAATGGTGGTTTATATTTTTCTGTCTTGTTTTTGTTGTTTGTCAGAGTGGTGGCTAAACAGTTTACTGTATAACTTTTAAGGCTATCAAAATATCAATCATTTCCGTGTGTGTGTGTGTGTGAGAGAGAGAGAGAGAGAGAGAGGGAGAGAGACAGGGTCTTACCCTGTTGGTCAGGCTGGTGTGCAGTGGTATAATCATATGGTCATAGCTCACTGCAGCCTTGGAATCCTGGGCTCAAGCAATTCTCCTGCCTTATCCTCCCAAGTGTCTGGGACTGCGGGTGTACACTGTACCATACCTGGACTGGATTCGTGTTCTTCATGTCTAGCTAAGAAAACTTTTACTGTTCAAAGTCACAACATTTTAATCTATTTTACTCAGGTACAATTAATTATATATATCTTTTCAAAATAGCCTTCCTGTAAAGTCATCTGCTTCTGAACTCTAATCATTATCAAGTCAGGTATTTAGGCTGCAAGAAGTGTTATCATAGCTGAGGAATAGAAAATAAAATGTATATACTATGCTCAGGCTTAATTGCTAATGAAAAGTAAAGATAATCACCTTAATTCTAAAGTATCTTTAACAACCCGAACAGGAAGAGGAACAGAGGTAAAACAAAGTCACCTTTGTTGAACTCTTGTTGGTATCAGCCAGTTTCCATTATGCAAACAATTAGAACTCCATGGCAACGACTATTTGAACTAATTCCCATACAAATCCCTCCTGTTTAAGGGTTTAGGGCACTCATACCAAGCCTAGCTGGGGCCTTTCTTAAATCATTTTAGTCTGATTTCTACAAAATTTCCCATGTGATAATACATCTTGGTTCCTATGTACATAACTAACCAGCAGAGGTGGGCTGGGCTGTACAAAAGCCCCCATAAATAAACTCGATTTCTTTTAATGGCTAGTATGCAAGCTGACATTTTGTTTCATAAATTATTCTGTATCATCATTTAGAATCAGTTTAACAGGGCTTGATCAATGCTGGGTAAACAGAAAAAAATTGTATTTGGGGACAGGTTCAGACTGTATTGATCTGAGAGCAGAGGTGACAGTATTCATCAATGTAAGCTCTAGCCTTTTTGCCATCACAATAACTTGGCAGGACCAGATGCAAGTATTATGCAGTTAAAAGACACTCAGTTAACCGCCCAGATAATTCTTATAATGCCTTGGAAGAGACCCAAAAAACTTGCAACAGCTAATTTTGTGTATCAGCTGGGCTGGATCAGAGGCTTCCCAGGTATCTAGTTAAACGTGATTTCCAGGTGTGTCTGTGAGGCTCTTTGGAATGAGATTAGCATTTGAACTGGTGGATGGTACAGGCGAAGAGTTTGCCCTCTGCTGTGTGGGCGAGCATCACCCAATGTGTTGAGTCTCTCAGTAGAACAAAAGGCAGAAGACGGAGGAATTCACCTTTCTCCTTTTTTCTTTTGCCTTGCCGCTTGAGCTGAGACATCTCATATTCTGCTACCTTGGATAGGGGTTTACACTATCAGCTCCCTAGTTCTTGGGCTTTCAGATTCAGACTGAATGATGCTACTGGACTTACTGGGTCTTCAGGTTATATATGACAAATCATGGGACTTTTCAGCCTCCACAATTTCTTGAGCCAATTTCTTATAATCTCTCTCTTCCTATCTGTCTGTCTGTCTGTCTGTCTATCTATCTATCTATCTATCTCCATCTCTCCAGTTGGAAAACTAATCTCCAATTGACTCTGTTTCTCTGGAGAACCCTGACTAGTACTTTATTCTACCCATACGATGGCTTGTAGCCAGTCTGGAAAATCCGAAGAAAAAAAATACAAATAATTATAGACCTACCTGATCAATGCATACGCTTTAGTTCTCTCTTAGCACAGATGTTTGGTGCATTAATCCTAGCCCTCTGTGTAGGTTATGGCATTCTAGCTAGATTGGCATGGACCCATAAGTAGTTAGAGGTTAGGAAAAGCTGCAGGTAACCAGTGTAGTGCCTACTACAGCTTAGGGCTTTAGTTAAGTCAGGGTCCCAAAAGGTGGCTCCTAAACTGGGGTTCTTGGGATCTCAGAGTGGGGAACCAGCAAAGGAGTGAGAAAGCTGGATAGAAAAAGGGAGAAAGTCAAACAGAATGTGATTCCTGCAAAGTCCCAGGCTCAGTCTGATCTCTGGGGAGCACTGAGGCTTACACAACGTCTTAGAGGATTTCTGGGGGCTTTTGTTGTTGTTGTTGGTTGTTGTTTGTTTGTTTTGCCTAGAGGAAGGGAACTGGGCATTTCTATCTACCCCCATTCAGTCATTGACTATGTTGGCTGCAGTTTGGGGCTTTGGTGAGTGAGAGGATGGAGATGCAGAATGAGAAGTGATATTAACTACTGGCATTTCTCCATGCTCCAGCAACCCAAGGACAGCAGGTCCGCTGATAAAAGTGCTAGAAAAAAGCACTCAGCAGCGAGTAGTTGCCACACAGAATAGGTAAAAGGGAGCTGCTGAGAATTTGGCAGAGCAGCAACTTTGGCTACAGTGGTCACTCAATATCTGTTGAACTAAAACCCCATTTGCCTGTAGACTCTGCAATGATTAAATCCATAGCAAATTGATGACTTAAAATATATATATATATAATTGTGGATGGCTTTTTTCACAAATCATCCTTGAAGAAAATTGTCTAATCACAAAATGTCCTTTTAAAAACAGATTGTGGGCTGGGCGCAGTGGCTCACGCCTGTAATCCCAGCACTTTGGGAGGCCGAGGCGGGTGGATCACCTGAGGTCAGGAGGTCGAGACCACCCTGGCCAACATGGTGAAACCCTGTCTCTACTAATAATACAAAAATTAGCCAGGTGTGGTGGCGAGTGCCTGTAATCCCAGCTACTCAGGAGGCTGAGACTGAGGCAGGAGAATCACTTGAACCCTAGGAGGTGGAGGTTGCAGTGAGCCGAGATCGCGCCATTGCACTCCAGCTTGGGCTACAAGAGCGAAGCTCCATCTCCAAAACAGAAAAAACACAGATTCTGTCAGCCACGTGTGACTGGTCGAATCTGGAGTTTGTAGGAGAGAACTTGGTTGATCAGAAAAGACAGAGGGGACTTAATTTGGGGGAAAATTATGAAGAGATTTATGTAGTGACAGAAATGGTTATAACTTGGAAAGCAGCCAGAAAAAACTGAATCATGGGGATTAAAGTAGGATCGATACTCCCTCAAACGGGTTGTCTGCGAACAAAACAACAGTGAAGCACGTGACAGCGTTTCAATTTGAAAAGTATTCAGAAGTGCAACATTTTTTCCTGATACAAAGTTTTAATAAATGATTTTTCAGTCATAAACTTGGATGGTTTTTTCCCCCTTGATGTTATTTCGTATTCCTTTTTTTTTTTTTTTTTTTTTTTTTTTACAGAACAGGAACTGTTTTCACAGTTAGATACAAGTGCTGTTCTATTTCCGGAACTTTATTACTTGTTCATTGCTTGTCATCATTTGCCACCATAGGATAGCAAGTAGCCAATTACAGCTCAGAAGCCAAATTCTGTCCATCCCCTGCTTTTGTAAACAAAGTTTTATTGGAACACAACAATGTCCATTCATTTATGTATTGCCTATGGCTGCAATTTCATTCTACTTTGTGCTACAAGAGTAGCGCTGAGTAGTTGTGACCAAGACCATATGTCCCATAAAGCCTGAAATCCTTAGTATTGGCTCTTTATAGAAGTTTGCTGACCCCTGCATTAGGATGTGGCTGAATGCCAAAACCTACAGCACCTCTTTCCTTCCTCATCTGCTTTATAGAAAAATCACAGGCCTCTGAGCAGATCCTTCAAAATCCTGGGAGAAGATAAGAGGTCAGAATTTATCTCAGGAAAGACAACATATCCTAGTGTCTAATATTTTCATTAAAAGTCTCCGAAATACAGAGTGGAAAAATAATGGAGAGGAAACACGCCAGCTCTCATCAATGATTCATCTCTGGGAAGTAAAGTAATAGCTGTATTTTTTTGTTCTTTGCACATTTATATATTTTTTGCATTTTAACAATAAGCATGGAAGTATACCTTCTATAATAAAAAATATGTTTTAAAAAACCCTACGAACTTGTAAAAAATATCAGAGCATTCCTTCTCTGTAATCAGTAGGTGGTGGGGTTGGATCTTGGACATAAATCCATTTCTAATGAGCATCTTCAGTGCCAGGAAAATTGTACTTATTCCTCCACGAGCATGGCAATAATTTTCTGGAATAAATATCACCATTCTTACTTTGAAAGGCTGGAGTGATTTATCCAGCACTGCTGTGTTTGCTAGGGAAGGAGAAAGAGTTGGGTGCACAGCCAACTTTAATGCTTGTGGTCTTTGCAGCATATCACTTATACAAAAATTATCAAGTACTAAATGAATTCAAAGCATTGAGGTGTGTGCTAATAATTAACCAAATAATATGTTCTCTGCACAATAAGAGCACAACAGGTTGTTACTATTGGGACACTGCCTATTGCCAGAAAAAATATGTAATGTATTTATTGCATGCACACACATATGTGTACATATATATATACACACATATATATATAAATATATCCCAAATAAATATGCTAACAAATAATAAATCATGGAGTAATTAAAGTAATTTTAGAGTGATAATCTCCATTACAAATGTACCTATTAGGCATGCATTAATATTCATAAGTAAATAATAAGAGGTTTTAAAAATAGACATTTGATTATGGGCTGTATTTTCAAAAGTACGTTGAGTTAGGTCAAGTGCTGGTCTCGTGCTTAAAATAGGGTTGAAAGGAGCTTTTCTAGAAGAGCAGTTCTATGATTTTATTCTGTTCAAGGCTACCTTTGTGGGCTGTCTTCTGATAAATGGCTCCATATATTTGGATAATGCAGCTGACCTGACTTGTTTTTGTACCACAGGAGTTTTCAGAGCATTTATCAAAGTGTTGTTCTTTGTGAATATTCAAGAGAGGGTGCTAGCCTACAGCTTTTCCTGGTATGCTATTTGGCAATGTCTGAAGACATTTTTGGCTGTCATTCTGGAAGGGGGTGGTGATATTGGGATCCAGGGGGTAGAGGCCAGGGATGCTGCTGAGCATCCTACAGTGCACGGGACAGCCTCTCACAGCAAGGAAGGGTCCAGGCCAAGTATTAGTAGTGGCAAAATTGAGAAACCTTGGGTTGGGGAGAAAGGGAATTTGAAGTAGTTCTAGCGTTGCCTTACCCTAGAATCTTAAGCCAAAGCCTGAGGCATTTTACAGAACCCAAGGGGTCTCAGAGGCACTGCCTGACAAAATATAACAAGTGAAGTGGGGCAATTCAGTCTAGGAGGTTTAGGGATATCACTGTCTCTGTGATGAATCAGTGATTTGCTGAGCCAGTATGCATGAAGGTTGCAGATACCTCTGGAGAATAAATTAATACCTGGCAACTGCTTGGATGCAGCATCTCCAGGTACATCTGGTCAACCAGGGCAGGTCGGCCTAACATTCGTTTATTGGATTCAGCTCAATGACTTCTGGTAAACACACACACTCTAAGAAGAGACAGTGCCTGGAAAAAAAACCTCTTATTAAACATTGACTTCAGGAGAGATGCAGCTACTTTAAGTGAATGACACACACCCAAAGGTGGTTTCCAGTCCAGCTCCAAGAAACAAATGTCAACCATAGAAGAAGGCAATATTTAGAAGGTATTAACTGTCCCAAGGTAAAGTTGTGAAGGTTAAATGAGGGGATATTTGAGTTTATTGGGCATTTTGCCTAGTTCTTGACATTTAACAAGTGTTCAATGACTGCAAAATATAAAAGAAACACTTCACTAAAATTGGTGATGCGTGGAAGGACAAACAAAGCAGTGTTGGAATCTCATGATCCCATATTTTACACCAAGACAGGAATCTCCTTCTCCCATCTTCCTGGTTCTCAGGGCTTTAGTGCACTTCACAGAATAGTGGACCTTGGGTGCTACTAATGCGCCAGTGATCCTAGTGGGCCACATGTGCTCTGGGCCCCTAGGGTGATTCATAGCAGTTAGCAGGAGACGTCAGTGGGGAACCACCAACTAGAAGCAGAAATCCCTGTATTTAGCATAGATGGACATACCTGAAGCACTGTGGTGGAAGAAATGATTTGTGTTTGCATTTACATGATATGAGCACCTTGAATTTCTAGAAAAACTAGAAAAGGTTGAACAAGGCAGATGGAGTGAGCCAACCAGTAGAATTCGGATCACTGTGGTTTGAATAGTATCTTAATTGGATTGCTGACAACATGGGACTGAGGAAATTCAGTTTAGATCATGATTAAATAAAACAGGGACACATAGAATAAACTGGAGGGAAACAAAACCTGAAACAGTTCAACAGCTTCAGAAAACATTCAGATGACTAAGATGGAGTAATGACTTCTCTGGCATGATATGCCCAAATAAACAAAATAAAACATATTCATAGTAATAATAAGTGGAATTGTTAGTGCAAAGACTATGCATACAATTCCTTTTTTTTCATGGGCCTTATCCATCAGTCTGTCTCTCCCTCACTTTTCCTCCCATGTATATTAATTGAGAAGGTACTGGGTTCTGGGTATGGTGCTCAAACTTAGGAGTATGAAAATGATTGAAGCACATCCCCTACGTTTTGGAGGTCATAATGTGCAATGAAGTATAGATGCATGCAGTGACAGGCAACATAATTATGGCCGTTTTGTCAGGGTGGACAACATGCTTTGATGGATCAGAGATGTGGTGATTTCTAATTACACTGGAGGAGTGAATTATATGCTGAATTGTGTTTTATGCAACAGTAGGGGTTAAGAGTTTTCTACTCAAAGAGAATGGAGAGAGCCAATCACAGAGTTATAAATGTCTGCTGCATATTTCAACTGTCAGCCAGAAGTGCAAGAGCGCTAGAGTGGTTACACAGACATAGGCAGAGGGGGACGGTGGGTGGGGCTGGAAATGCAAGTTTGGATCAGTTCATCAAAGACCTTCAATGCCAGGCATCTGAGGGTGCATGTTCAAGGTACATGAGTAACACTTATCTTTCACATCACATTTTTAATTCATTCTGGTCACTGTAGATCTGATACATTTTTTTTTCAGGTCAGGTGAAAAAACACATTTCTTTTTCCCTTACCTATTTCTTCTTTACCTTCCTCTTAACCAAGAAATGAATCCATTCCCAGCTGAACTTACACCCTACACCTCCAAACACCTAAAATCTCATCCTCTCAGCATTGTAATTTCTAATGGGGGGCAAAGAAGTCCTTCAGAAGGATTTGAAGTGCTGTCAGCAGCCAAGCTCTTGGATCAAGTGTTCTTCCTGCTTGGAATGCAAATCCATGTGTCTTCCAAAGGAGCCCAAAGAGAAGGTTCAGGATTTTATGACCCCTGACAGTCGCACAGCACTGCACTGTTCATGCTGCTTTGGTTAGTTATTCGTCTCCACATGTGAGCACGGTCTGCTTGTGTTTTGATCAGCCCCAATTCAGAGATGAAGAAACAGACAAAAGCTGAAATGACGTCTCAAAGTCAAACAGTCAATGCCGGGGCAGGTAAAGAGCTTAGCTAAGTTTCTAGATTTCCGGCTTCTGTCTGGAATTCCTGCCGTGTGATATCTCACCTGCCAAACTTACATGGCACTAGAATTTGCTAATTAATGGTTTCAAACTAGATGAAGAAAAGGGGAAGTCGTATTGAATATAAACACAATATTTTCAGAAAATCCATTACCCACTATATTGCATTTATAGGAAGGTGATTAAATTTCCATATCCAATATGCTAAGTGAAAATGGGGTTGAATGGTAGGTCTAAGATTAGATCACTATGGATCAGAGAGAAAAATAATGAGTTACTGTCACCTTTTTGTGCCTTCAATGCACTAGGGATTCTGGGAACATTGTTCTGGATGGATTGACAGAAAATAACCCATCCTGAAATGGGTCCTAAAATCTGAAAAAGGAAGCTTGTGTTCATCAAATGAATCAACTTGAATAGTTTGAGGAATAACAGTAGCATCAGATTGATTCAGAAATAATATGACAACCAAAGACATTTCTTAGTGTACTTATCAATACTACCAGATTCAGGGTACATGGGTTCTTGACTGAAATGTTTCCTGAGACATCTGGTATCCAGTACATTGGATGTTTTTCTTGGAGGCAAATTCTTTCATTTAAAAAAAGTTGATATTGGGGGGAAATTATTTTAAAATCCTTAGTTGGTAGCTACAAATTACATATTTTTTTTTCCCAAAATTCTATGACATTTATAGAAGTCATATTTCATTTATTTACATAAAAATTCATGTTATGTAGTTAACAGAATTTTATATGCTATGTAATACACTCAATTTGAACAATACAGTAGGGCCTGTGGAAATGGGAACTTTTGGCCATCTCTCCATTTGAACATAGACATTTGTGTATCTTCCTTCCACATTTCTTCCCCTCCACCTGCCCTGTTTTATAGCTACTTCACATGGGAGAGTTGCTATGCTGTTGGTCATGGTTGCTGTATTTCAGAGTATGGGAGTCAACAAGGTCTTGTTCGCTTCCTCTCCTCTTGTGGGAGGTACACAGGCTGGATGTTCCTATGCACCTTGGTTTGGAGGAAAGGCTTGGCCTTCCTCAAGTCAGGAAGGACAATTAGGAGATTTGCTGGTCTTTAATTTTGCTGTTACTGCAAAGCTGGGATTGTTGTTATACTTTCTGGCCTTGCAAGGATATTTGAACAAAGCTAAAATATGTCTTAAGGCATCTTTTTAAGGAAATCTCATGAGCTTGTCATTTTTTATCCAAAGAGATCCAGGTTTATAATCATTTAATTACTAAATGATTAGCTAAAATGGAGATTCACATAAAATGATGTATGCATACTTAAAATAGTACACTTAACTATATCTATAGCTATATTATATCTATCTACTTATAGATAGATATATCAATCTCTATCCTCCACCAGCATTTTAAAAATAAGACCAAGTTTTTTCTTTGAGTACGTGTTCACAAATTGGAGTTGTTTTCTGTATAAGACATATCCGTGTTCTTTGTGGGCAGCTGAGCTTAAGATGTCCCTTTGAGTGAACACATATGAGTTTGGAAGTGGATCTGCCTCAGTCAAGCCTTCAGATGAGACCTCAGCCCTGGCCAACACCAAGCTTGTAGCCCAGTGGCAGACCCTGACACAGAGGAACTGTATACCTAACTCATGCCCAGATTCTTGACCTATAGGAACCATGAGCTAACAAATGTGTGTTGTTTTAAGCCACTACGTTTTGTTTTGTGGTAATTTGTTATATAGTAATAGGTAACTAATCTATTACATAAAATTGACAGTATTTTTTTTCAAAGCAGAGGTAGAAATTAAGATACATATAAAGAAATCTCAGTGCAAAATTTTTCTAGATTTTTATGATTTTCTTCTCAAGCATTTATGGTTATGCTGCCCCCACCAAATTTAATAGAAATATTTAGCTCACTTTTACTTAGTTTTAAAAAAAAACCCACCACTATGTTCTTTTGAAAGTAGCAGCTCTTTTTCTTTATGCAGTCAAATAAGATTAGGTTACATTCTGGCTAATCAAATTCCATGATTACAATAACAAGTACAAGATGTAACACAGTTCTGGGATCAAAGCAATGTATTTACAGTAGGCAAACAACTCTACTCACAGAAGCATAAAGTTATAGACAAACTAGAGACTGCCATGTTTATACTAAGACCTCAGCGTGTTACTGAATTAAACAAAACATTTTACAGAAGTGATGGACTCTGTTGATGAATCTGACAAGATGATTAATTGGAGGTCATTTTAAGAAAACTTTTACTGTAATAATAAAACCAATAATTTTTAACATGGCATTTCTTTTTTATACTCCTGCTGAATTAGAAATATTGGAAGAGAACAGAAGGTTCAAGGAATGAGACATTCTCAACCTTCAGTAATGTTCTTTTAGTTTTACCTTGGGCCGTTATTATTTAATTCATAATAAGTTTGTCATAAACACGAATTGAAAAATGGGAGCTGCCCAATATTTCTCTGTTATCACATATCTGGTTTTAATCCCAAATTGTCTGATAAATATTTCCAGGCAGCAAGTTTCATAAATGTTAAACAAACATGATTTTATATTATAGGGAGAAATTCATGATTCTATCCATCTGTTCACTGAAAGAAAAGAAAGGACAAATCATTTTTAAAAGAATATGCAGGAAAATGACCCAAGTTTGTAAACTCTGTATTTTGTGTGGGATCTCATGAATTTCAGTCTTATTTTTTTTTAAGGAAATAGACCTAAACTCACAAATAGTCATTACAAGAGATAAGAATGGTTTCTTTGAAATTATCCTACTTGGGCTTATTACTCAGATGAGATGGACTATACATCCTTGGAGTGAGTCAAACCAGCCACGGGAGAAAGCAAAGAGGATGCTGATGGTGGCCCCTCATCTCATCAAGCTCAGAGCTGCCTGTTAATGGATGGAGAACCCAGGTGACCAGGTGCAGATAATTTCAAAGACCAGCTGGAACTTTGATTCACCTGAGTTTCTAAGGAATGCTAGATACTTCATAGATCCAAACACTGATACCTATTATCAATGTAGAAATTAGCTGAACACTGTCCCTCTAATTTGGACTCATGGGGCTTCACCAGGATGTTCCCTGGCTATAAGTAGCTTCTTCCTTGATCCTGAGTCCCATAATGGAACCTTAAAATTAATATCACTGGAATTCTTAAAGACCCTCTGCTAGACATCTGTTCCTGGAAGCTGTTTTTTAATCACAACTTAGGATTATGTAGTATTTACCTCTATCATATATAAATACAATTGCTATTGAACTTTAGAAGAAACTCAACAATTTCACAAGTATAATCTTATTTTATTTAAAAACCACTGTGGGATAAGTGATAATTCTAAGCAGGCACATATTTCATATAATTTCCATTTGATATAGCAAATATCACATCCTGTTTATCTACTCTATGCCAGATGTTGAGCTGCAGAATGGCATAGATGCTGTTCCTCACACCCTTGGAGCTTACGATGAGTAGGAGAGACAATTTGACAACTGCAAAAAGGGACATATAGCATATATAATGGATGTCCAACCTAGATTTGGGAGCTTAAGTTCCAATGAAGAACAATTGAAGCCTGAAGAGACTAAATAATTGCCAGAGGCCAGACAATTCCAATAAATAACAAACAAGATGTAATTCTACACATTTCCTCCTATATCTACATAAAGAACACAGTTTTTCAAAAAGTAGGTACGTGTTGACAGGACACATGAAGGTAGTGTCTGGACTTTCACAGTGGACAAGTAATTGATCAGCAGTCAGTTAATTTGAGTTCCATCTCTAGGTCCAGTCAGCATGCTGGAATTTTGAAGGCAAAGCTCCTTTATCCTTGAATATTATAATCTAGTTCAACACATGGACACTTAGAGAGGAACAACAGATGCTGAGACCTGTCAGAGGACAAGATGGTGTGAGAAGGGAGAGGATCAGGAAAAATAACTAATGGATACTAGGCTTAATACTTGGGTGATGAAATAATCTGTACAAGAAACCCCCATAACACAAATTCACCTATATAACAAGCCTGCACACGTATTCTTGAACTTAAAAGTTAAATTTAAAAAATAAATTTAAATGTAATAATAATCTAGTTCAAAAACAGATGCAAAGATGTTCTCAAATGGAGCAATAGAAGAGGGCAATCTGTATGTATTGTCACAATTCTGTGGGACAGATAACACGTGGTGACAGTAATTTAGAAAGGGCAAGAGTTTAGGTCTCATTTGTCAGTTTGTGTTTTTGTTGCAATTGCTTTTGAGGACTTAGCCATAAATTCTTTGCCAAGGCCGTCAGGAAGAAGGGGAAATTGTTCTATCAAAAAGACATAGGCACTCGTATTTTCATTGCAGCACTTGTCACAATAGCAAAGACATGGAATCAACCCAGGTACCCATCAACAGTGGATTGGATAAAGAAAATGTGGTACATATACACCATGGAATACTATTCAGTCATAAAAAAGAATGTGATCATGTCCTTTACAGCAACATGGACGCATCTGGAAACCGTTATCCCAAGTGAACTAACAGAGAAACAGAAAACCAAATGCCACACATTCCCACTTATAAGTGGGAGTTAAACATTGGGGACACATGGTCATAAAAATGGGAACCATATTCCTTTGGATAAATACCCAATAATGGGATTGCTGGAACAGAAAAGCAAATAGCACATGTTCTCACTTATAAGTGGAAGCTAAACGATGATAACACGTGGGCACATACAGGAGAACAACACACACTGGAGTCCATCAGAGGGTGGAAGGTGGGAGAAGGGAGAGGATCAGAAAAAATAACTAATGGGTACTAGGCTTTATATCTGAATGATGAATAATCTTTACAACAAATCCCCATGACACAAGTTTACCTATGTAACAAACCTGCACATGTGCCCCTGAACAAAGTTTTCATGACAAGTCACCTGCTACATCACACCTTTATGCAATAATTTGTAAGATGCTAGCAATAATGCTACTCCATTCATGAGAGACTGTAGAGATTCAGCGAGAGAATCAATATAAAATTCCTAGCACAAGATGTGGCTCATGGGTAGGTCTTACCAGAGCAAACCTTCATTACAGTTAATACCAGTATTACCGTTGATGACAATCTGCAGTCCTCACTTTGCACACTCTTATGACAATTAAAACTCACACATGTTGGAATCATGTTTTCACCTTGCACTGTTCTGTAGTCACAGATTTTCAGGGAGAGAACACAGTTCTGATGGCATGAGGTTTAGCATCAGGAGGACATGTCAAGAGAAGGCTATGTGTAATAGGAATAGGTATAGTAGGAGTAACTGAAGGGTTTTGCACGAATGAGGAACTTGAGTTAGACCCTGAAAGTTCACATTCTTGTCTTTCAGAGAAGGAAAAATAAAAGAAATCTCTGGAATATTGTTTAAACTCTATAATAGCAGCAAAAATGCCTCAGCTGGGATTACTTGAATGGGACCATGCAGAGTTGATCTTGTTTGGTGTGAGAGAACCTTGCACTCACTGCAGGTCTTCGTGAATTGTGATCTTCCAACAGATACGTGGGCCACTGCTGACAGCACTGTCTCCATGTTAAACCACCTGACATTGGTAGGATATGTCGGGGGTGTTGTTAGGTCATTGACACCATCCTGGGTTTTTTTGGCTATGTCCTTGTGGCTCACTGCATCCACTTTTATGTTTCCTGGGCTATTTATGTCAAATCTTTGAATGATACCTCAGTTATTTTAGGGAAAAAATGTGCATCCTCGCACAAAAAAAGTAATGTGATTATTGGCATGATTATAGGCTGCTCTAATAAATATGAAACAACAGTTTTATATGGAATACAACATTTATGCAGTCTCTGGAGGACATTGATTCAAACTCACAGGGGCCTTCCCTTCTTCATTACAATGAAAATTGCTTTATTTTTAAAAATTATATAAATAAATATAGGTTTACTGTGAAATACTCTGAACAACACAGAAGTAAAGCAGACATAAAATTGCATGTACAAATTTCATTCCCAGAGACAGTCACTGTAAATATACTGGTGAATGTGTTGCTTAGCTCTCTACACATGTGCATATACATTTGTACAGAAAGATACATCGGTTATTTTTATGCTCTCTCAAATTTGCTTCCCCCTCCCAAGAATACATCAAGGACAGTTTTGCTCAGTTTTGCTGTCTGTCTGTCTATCTCTCTACTATCTATCTATCTATCTATCTATCTATCTATCTATCTATCTGTCTATCGCCTATCTACCTATCTTTCCATTCAACCATCTATCTAATATCTGTCTGTCTATCTATCTATCCATCTAATCTATTCTCTACCTCATCTACCTATTCATCTATTATCTATCATCTACCTCTCTGTTATGTATCTATCTACCTATCTTTCTATTATGTATCTACCTATCTTCTATCTATCTATCTATCTATCTATCTATCTATCTATCTATCTATCTATCATCTATCTCATCTGTCTCTATTATCATTTTAAGTAACTCCCTACGTTTCATTGTACTATAATTTGTTTAATCAATGCTATTGATGAACATTTAAAGTGTTTTTAAACTTTTCACTCTTTTTTTTTTTTTTTTTTTTTTTTTTTTTTTGAGACGGAGTCTCGCTGTGTCGCCCAGGCTGGAGTGCAGTGGCGCGATCTCGGCTCACTGCAAGCTCCGCCTCCCGGGTTCACGCCATTCTCCCGCCTCAGCCTCCGAGTAGCTGGGACTACAGGCGCCCGCCACCTCGCCCGGCTATTTTTTGTATTTTTAGTAGAGACGGGGTTTCACCATGTTAGCCAGGATGGTCTCGATTTCCTGACCTCGTGATCCACCCGCCTCGGCCTCCCAAAGTGCTGGGATTACAGGCTTGAGCCACCGCGCCCGGCAACTTTTCACTCTTTTAAACAAAAATGTGATGAGTGTATTTGTACATCTCTGTTTTACATTTGTCAGACTTTTTTTCCTGGGATAAATTTCAAAAGTGAGGTTTCTGAGTAGAAAGAAGTGCATACACAATTAAGATTTTTGAAACCTACTTCCAACTGTCCTATGCAACTATTGAGACTGTATATTGATATTAGGCATTATCAACTTTTTTCATCTTTGTCAGTCTTAGTTATCAAAATGGTGACTTTTTTCTTATCCAGATTCATGAGGAAACTCTAAAATTCCATTGTTTTTCCTGAACTGTGATAAAAGATGTTCCTTTTTTGCCATAGATGACACGTTTTCTATTTCTTTTCCCTAGTTTTCTAATAATTTCTGGTGGGCTTGTTGTAGTTTATCTTTATTATACTGAGACAAAGTTTGATTCTGCCTTCACTGGTATCTGTTAAGACCTCCTCTGTGTACTTATTTGTTGGTTGGGGATATTGTTATGGTCTCTTCCACAGAATAGGGAATCAGAGCCCACTGGGCTGTTATGAGCTGTTGAAAAGGAGTTGGGGCTGGGCGTAGTGGCTCACGCCTGTAGTCCCAGTACTTTCCTGGCGAACACAGTGAAACCCCGTCTCTATTAAAAATACCAAAAAAAATTAGCTGGGCATGGTGGCAGGCACCTGTAGTCCCAGCTACTCAGGAGGCTGAGGCAGGAGAATGGTGTGAGCCCAGGGGTCTGAGCTTGCAGTTAGCCAAGACTGCGCCACTGCACTCCAGCCTGGGTGACAGAGACTCCATCTCAAAAAAAAAAAAAAAAAAAAAAAAAATTCAGGATTATGTGTTCATAATCCCCACTCTGTAGAATGGTTGCAAGCATTTAAGGCTAAACCTTGAGTTAGGTGGGCTTTCTTTATGTAAATGTCAGTGCAGTCTACTTTGCTGGTTGGTCCCTGTTATCACACCCGTGGTGATTTTGAGATCCTTTACACATGTGTATCTCATCCATATATTGCTGGCTTAGCACCTTTCATTGAGTTGTTCTGGACCATGCTTCACTGTTTCCTTCTGTATCCCATTCTCACCGTCGTCTCTCTGTTGCCACCTACAACTGGGTGATAAACCCATGATTGATGGCAGATAACCCACAAGTATTTTGTTTTCCAAAGAAATAATTTAAATGAAACACTGGCTATTTTCTTGTAAGTAGTAAGTGATAGCTCTAGTTGAACAGAATTAAAAGATAGACCACACACACACACACACACACACACACACACGCACGCACACACAGTGGGAGGGTCAACTCTTAATTGGTGTAAAGGAACGATATGAGTCAAGACATCTGAGTTCTCGTGCCTTCTGTGACAATTGGACCTTTGGAAAAGTCACTTGATTTTTCTGTGTTTCAATTTTCCAATGTATAAAATGGGCTCAGCTTTGATCTGCTTCATATACCAGGTTGATTTTTTGTTTGATTTTATTTCAAAAGGGCATTCTTAAACAAGGAACAATACAAGATTTAAGAACCATAGAATTATTTTTATTTCTAGGGTAACTTCCAGTTCTGAGTCTAGTAATCTGAACCAAATTTTTAATACGACTCAAAAGTAGAAGCCTTTCTGTTTTAACTCTCTATTGAGCTTTTTATTTTTATGAAGAAGATATATAAATTAGAACAATATAAGCATGTATAATTTTTATAACAAAAGACCATTTTATCTATTTTAATTAGTAATTTTTATCAAGCATGTCTATGAAAAAATAATAAAGGTAGCTAAGCCATTCTTTGAAAATGACTAAATGATTAGTAAGAAATAAGAAACTGGGACACTATAAAGCACAACAAAATTAACAGATGCTTAAAATTTAGAATATATGTTTTAAAAAGTGTTTTCACTAGAGTAAGAAGTGGCATTTTCCCTGGAACTTTTGTAAAAATTGATTTATATGGTGCGGTCAAAGAGTATTTAAATAACGCTATCTTTTTTTTTCCACCTAGCATCAGTGAGTTTGATGAGAAGGTTGAGTCTGAGTGGCAGGTCAGGAACTGCCATCACATGGGGGTTTGTTGGGAACCATTCATTCATCCACAAAGCAGGATAATCTTTGAGGGATGCTAACAATGGGGACAAGGTTTCCATGCAGGTGGGGTTCATCCCAGGTGAAAAGAAGCTCATAACATTCATTGCAGCCTGAAAAGGAATAGCAATTGTATCACGGCAGGGTGTGTCTTTGGATGTGGGCATGAATGGAGTCAGAGTTTTTTAAAAGTCAGACTCTGGGGACTAAGAAGAAGGACTTGGAGATTCTGATGTATTCTTGGGCCAGAAAGAGAAACCTGAAAGGATGGAATAGGTGGAGTGGGCACCTGGGTGAGATGTGGCAGGTGTGCAGTGTCTAAAGAGATCACCTACTCAGGTTCAGTCCACGGCTGCTCAGTAGAAATGCTGGTCATGTGTCACTAGGCCATCTGCTTTCCAAGAACATGTGCCCACCCTCTGCTGTGATCTTGATGTCATTACCCCTCACTTGTTCTGAGTACAATTATCTAAGACCATTGCCTTCTTTCCATTATGTATTTTATTTTATGGTTTTCCAAATCACAGACCAGCACTGAGCTACCCCAAAAGGATATGAAATTATATGAGTGTCTCTATCCAGGGTGCCCTCAGTCTTGATGTAACCAAATAAATTCCAGAAACCCTGTACCAGAAAGGGAAGACAACCCAGGGTTCAGAGTATGCCTGGCAAGTATTGGTGCTTTTTGTTTTGATTTGTTTCGTTTCTGAAGAAATGAATGTTATCTTACCAAATGCACAACAGAAAATCTCTTAAACAAGCTGAACTAACCAAAGAAGAAGAATTTATTACAAGGAAACTATAGCATTCTTCAGAAACTCAGGGGAGGATGTACAACTCAGCCTCTTGAGAACTGAAACAAGGTGCTGCAAATATATTAGAAAACAGGCATTAGCTCTCTCCCTCTCCCCATATGGCACTGTAGGGAATAAATGTACTTCAGTGAAAAACTATGCTGTATTAGCCTGATCCCAGGCTGCTATGAAGAAACACCTGAGACTGGGTAATTTATAAAGAAAAGAGGTTTAATTGACTCACAGTTCCCCATGGCTGGGGAGGCCTCAGGAAACTTACAATCATGACAGAAGGAGAAGCAAACACACCCTTCTTCACATGGTGGCAGAAGAGAGAAATGCTGAGCAAAAGGGAAAAAGCCCCTTATAAAACCATCAGAACCTGTGAGAACTCACTCACTATGATGAGAACAGCATGGAGGTAACTGCCCCCATGATTCAATTACCTCCCACTGGGTCCCTCCCATGACACATGCAGATTTTGGGAGTTACAATTCAAGATGAAGTTTGGGTGGGGACATAGCCAAACCATATCACATGCTTTGGCTCTTACACACTTTTCCAGGCAGTAGAACTCTATCCCTGTTCATTGACTTTGAGCTATTTTGTAACTCTTTGTAAATCAGAGGTAACTGATATGCAAACTCTGTCTTGTATGATAGAGTTTCAACTGATTCTCAAAAATGTCTACAGTTTTGCCTTCCTTTGCAATTCAACTCATTTGCTATATATGAATTTGTGCATTTTCACACTTGAACCAGTTATATTATCTGTCCAGTTGTCTCATTGATTAATAAGTAAAATAAAATCATTTACATGTGTTCATTTTTTTTTACCTGTATGAAAGTCATGCTTTTATCTTTTTTTTCTGAAAAGTACCTCTTCCTGTCTTGCTTTTACTAATTCTGAATGCACAAAGATACATGGCTACTTCATCCCATGCTGACTTTGCAAGACCTTGCTTCAAAGGAACAGTGCTTCTAAATCTCAATTATAATTTCCTCCGAATGAAAAAATATGTTGTTAAATGTCCAGCTGGCATGATTCTACACTTACTACAATCGAGCGTGACCAGAGGGTGATGCCTGCATTACCTACTATCATGTTTGATAACACAGCCCAGAATGTTGGGATGTGGAGGGAGACGTTCTCAGGAGTGTGTATTTGTATTTGTGTGTATGTGTGTGTGTGCATGAGCTTTTAGTGGTTGGGTGCTCTGAGTGGTTTTTCTGCACAGTAGATAGTCAAGCACAAGTTGATTGCCACAAATGTCTGTAAAAACAGAATTGGGATATCTATGGGGCCAAAGAGGACCTCAAACAGGAACAAACAGCACACATCCTTCACCTCACAAAACTTCATTAAATTATGTCTACTATGTAAACCCATTGCTAGAGGCTCTTGTGCGTATGAAGGGAACACAGAAGAGACACATGACTCACAGTTATTCAAATTAGTGGCCAGGTGTGGTGGCTCTTGCCCGTAATCCCAGCACTTTGGGAGGCCAAGGCAAGAGGATCACTTGAGGCTAAGAGTTTGAGACCATCCTGGGAAACATACCAAGAACTTGTTTCTATGAGTTTTTTTTAAATCACCCAGGTGTGGTGGCTCTGTCTGTAGCCCTAGCTACTTTGGAGGCTGAGGTGCGAGGAGTATTTGAGCCCAGAAGTTTGAGGCTGCAGTGAGCTATGATTGCACCACTGTACTCCAGCCTGGTGGACAGAGTGATACACTGTCTCTAAAAAATAAATTCAGTGTGTGATAAGTCCTATAGAATTCCAGGTTTATGAGAGTTTGGAATAAAGTTCTATGGGAGTTTGGAAGACAAGAATATGACTTCCTCTTTGAGGGAATTAAATTCGGCTTTATAGTATAAATGGCATTCAGTGAAGACCATCAATAAGAGACCAGGTCAGAACATGCATGACAAAGTTATGGTGGTAGGGATAGTAGGGATTAGAAAAGTTTCACATGTTCTATACGCAGGGACAGCCCAAGCCAAAGTTCAGAATGTTCAGAAGCAAAGAATTATTTGGTGGAAGCAGGGAGGTGTGAATGGTTTGAGTGCATTGACACATTGGTCAGGCTAGGTGAAGAGATATTCATGTTTGGGGGTGAGGACCGATTTACGTACTGTAATACAAAGCACGATTCTTCTGAGGGCTCATGGCCAGCTTTGGGAGTGGATTTTCTGAACCCCCTCAATGAAGGATGCAAACATCAGAATCCAAGTCAAGTTAATTTTATCAAATAAAAACATGTTTATTCTAAGGACAAAGGGGCATCCTGTGGCAGGAAAGGGAAGTTGGACCTCCTAAAAGACAAAACTCAGAAAGTTTCTGGAAGGTCTGATTTACATCATTAATGTAGGTGAGACACTATATAGCTATGGGCCAGTAAAGGCAAGATAAGGCTCAATTTACAAAATGCCAAGAATCTTTAAATTTATGACATCATAGTTTCTCCCAAGGGAGCTTTAAACCTGTGAATTTGATATCTAAAATAAAGCAGATTGAGGTGAATTTTAGGAGAAACATTTTTGGGACTTCTTACAGCTCCAGAACTGCATTCTTTAAACTTAAAGGAGTTCTTTTGCTTAGAGTTTGGTATGATAAAAAATATTTCCCATTTCTACTAGCTGTTTTTGTCCTTTTGGCATTATAAAACAATGTATTTTTTATTTATTCTTTTACAATTGCGGAAATTTAGACAGCCGAGTGAGAGATTTCTCTCTAACCAGGGAGACAATTTGATTGCTGTGTTCATATAGAAGCATCTTAACATGAAATCTGAATCCTGAGGGCATGGAAGATTGAAAAGTGCCCTGGCAGAAGAAAATCTAGCAAAATTTCTATTATTCATTGGGAAGGCAGGGAGCAACAAATGGAATTCACGGGTAGGTGTAGCACCATTGCTAAACTTTCACAGGATAAGCCTGCAAAGGTAGACAATGATTCGAATTTAAATCAACCTCTGTAGTCCACGGCCACATGGTGTGGGTGTAAATGATGAATACAATGGCCAAGGAGAAAGAATGGGAAAGACAAGAGTCATGGCTAGGAAGTGTTGGTAGGAGAGTTAAAATAAAAACTTCGACAGAGTCACTTTCTAACTTTATAATGTTTTTATTTCAAGTGGATATCTGTGGTTGTGAAACATATGTAGTCCCTGAAACTCTATGCATCAGAAGAAATAAGTACAGAAACTGCAAGAGTTTTTTTGAATATTGAGAAACCATGATTCAAATATTTTGATTTCACAAAATCAATACTTTATTTTCTTATTTTATTTCCTTTTATGGAGGCACATGTCCTCTTCAAATATATATATAAAGTCAAGAGACAATCTTTTATAGGTAAATGTTAATTTAAAAGAAGAAAACAATGAAGTAAATCAGGAAAGAAAATTAGTGTTTACTTCTTTTCTTTTGGAAGGTAGAGCAATCAAAAAGATGGTCAGGGTTTGAAACAACTTGAAAACATACTAGAAGTGAATCTTCTATGTTGAATTAATTGAAAATGTACTGGGGACTGCATCTCATAAAACTGGCAAGTAGAGATGAAAATACATGCAATGGAGATAATTCACGTTTATTGCAGTCTTGTAACCTTATAATTATTGGTTTTCTAGTCTATTTAAAATTGATATATTCATCATTTGATTTATAGCTAATATTCTTCTAAGATGGCAACTCAACTCTTGATACTTTCAGTGTATTCGCTCATCACCAGATTTTGTATCCTATCATTCAGGAGCCACATTTTCCATGCTCATAAATGCTTGTATGAGGCAACATTTAATATTTGGGAAAACTGTTATTTTAACATTATTTTAAACATACAGAAGAGTTGCAAAAATATAACACAGAACTCTTGTACACATTTTACATAGATTGACAAATTGTTTGCATTTTGCCCCATTTACTCACTCTGTTTTCTTATTCTTTCTCTCTGTCTCTTTCTCTCTCTTGACCATTTGAGAGTAAATTACATATAATGATCTTTTATTCTTAAACATTTCAATGTATGTTTCTTAGAAAGAACAAATACATTCTCCTACATAACTACAGTATAATGACCAACATCAAAAAATTTGATGTTAGAAATCCTAGCCAGAGCAATCAGGGAAGAGAAAGAAGTAAAAGGCACCCAAAAAGGAAAAGAAGAAGTCAAATTATCTCTCTTCACTGATGACTCTATACTAGAAAACCCTAAAGACTCCAACAAAAGGCTCCTGGAAATGATAAATAACTTTAGCAAAGTTTCAGGATGCAAAAGCAATGTACAAACTTCAGTGGCATTTCTCTACACCAATAATGTTCATGTTGAGAGCAAAATCAAGTAAGGAATCCCATGTACGATAGCCATGAAGATGACAATAATAGACACTGCAGGATACTAGAGGGTGGGGGATAAGGGTTGAAAAACTGTCGGGTACTATGTAAAAAAAAAACCTGCACATGTACCCACTTAATAAAATAAAAGTTGAAATTATCTTTTTAAAATATTGACCTTGATACATTCCTATTATCTAATCCATATTCTGTATTTAAATTTTGTCAATTTCCTCAATATTTTGTATATAAAATATACATGTGTTCCAATCATATGTCTAATCTAAGGTCACACGTTGCTTTTAGCTTTTCCTTAATCTGAAATAGTTCCTCAGTCAATTATTTCATAGACTAGTGCCAAAAGGTATATGGAGACCATCATTTACTTTTAATAGTCAGTTGATTCCTCACTGAGCTGGTGGAGCACAGATATTGTAGAACATGCAGTTATAGGATCAACCTGAAAATGACAACAAAAATTCAGTGGTCTGGGTCCTCAGAGAGAGACTTGAGATTGGTAATACGTTGATTTAGTTTTGCTCTTCCATTAGGGTCTTCGGCCAGGAGGTCTGAAATTTGATTAGATTCAGGTCAACTCTGAGGTTCCTAGGTTCTATGATAAATATAGCCAGAATAGTAAATGTTATGAAAAGGGACATAATTGGGCGGTGGAAACAATTATGATTTAGGTTTCCATAGATGCAAAGCTATGTAATGTCACACACTTGGATTCTTAGTCTTTGAGAGTAATTTGTATCATCATTTGGGTACTGTTTCACCTTAGTCCAAAACAGAAAATTCGGGTGACTAAGGTTTCTTGACCAAGAGCACAGCAGAGACTCTGGTCCAGGGACACCTGCCTGAAAACCAAACCTGGTTAGAAAGGATTAATAGTTTCCTTGCATTATGTTTGCTATTACATTTCCACTGTTTGGGCTACTAATTCTATGAGCTACCGTAACATGTTATCTCATATTTGTGCACCAGGAGAGTTTCAGTGAGACCTATTGGGTTCTCTGGGTTCATTTACAGAATCTTAACATAATCTTGTATACCATAGGAATCCTTGAGGAAAACAAAATGATACCTAGGTGATATGGTTCAGCTCTTTGTCCCTACCCAAATCTCATCCCGAATTGTAATCCTCATGTGTCAGGGAAAGTCATGGTGGGAGGTGATTGGATCGTGGGTGTGGTTTCCCCCACACTGTTCTCATGATAGTGAGGGAGTTCTCACGAGATCTGATGGTTTATAAGTGGCAGTTTCTCCCGCACTCGCTTCTCTCTCCTGCTGCTTTGTAAAGAGGTGCCTGCTTCCTCTTCATCTTCTCCCATGATTGTAAGTTTCCTGAGGCTTTCCCAGCCATGTGGAACTGTGAGTCAATTAAAACTCTTTTCTTTATAAATTACCCAGTCTTGAGGTAGTATCTTTATAGCAGTGTGAAAATGGACTGATACACTGAGGAAAAACTCAATCCTTGAAATAGACTGTTGTATTAGTCTGTTTTCACACTGCTATGAATAAATACCCAATACTGGGTAATTTATAAAGACAAGAAATTTAATTGGCTCATGATTCTACAGGCTGTACAGGAAGATGGCCTTTGGAAAGTGAGAATAGGAGAGAAGGGAAGTGCTTGGGGAAATGATGAGGGGAATACAAGGGAATCTGGCACTTTCTTCAGTGATGATTAGGAAAGAGGAGCTGGGTGCCAAGATGCTGGGGAGTTGAGTGTATGTCCAAATATCAAGGTGGCAGTGATGGAAGCATCAGGGTCAAATGCAACCATTGTGCTACAAATTTGCTTAGATTTTGTGTTAGGTTTCGATTACTTCCAGAACCTAACAAATCACCACCAACCAAGCAGCTTAAAACAACACTAATTTTTTATCTCACAGTTCTTCAGCCCAGAAGTCCAGATGGACTTGGCTGTGCTCCTGGTGTAGAGTCTTACAAATCTGAAGTCAAGGTGTTGTCTGGGCTGGCTCAGAGGAGGAGGATCTGCTTCTCTTCTCATTCAGAACTAAAATCCCTGTTTCTTCACAGGCTTCAGCCTGGGATTATTCTCTGCTTCAAGAGGTGACCTACACTCCTTAGCTCATACCCTCTTTCCACCTTCAAAACCAGCAAGGAAACTGAATTTCTTTGACTTCCTCTCCTGCCTTTGTTTTTATGTTTTATTTATTTTTTAAGAGATGGAGTCTTGCTATGTTGCCCAGGCTCGTCTCAAATTCCTGGGTTTAAGCAATCCCAATGTGCTGGGATTACAGATGTGAAGCACTGTGCTTGCCCTGCCTTGACTTTTAAGGGCTCCTGTGATTACCTTGAACCTACCTGGACCATGCAGGATAATTTCCCTATCTTAAAGTCAAATGATTAATAATGTTAATTACATCTGCAAATTCCCTTTTTCCACGTAAAGCAATATATTCACAGTCCCAGGGATTAAGGAATGGAAACTTCTCAGGGGTCACAATTGTGTGAACTCCAGATTTCAATCCTAGTGTTGCCCTTCCCTAGATGTATCGTTTTAGGCAAGTTTCTGCAGTCCTACTTCTCAGTGTCCTTGAATGGGAAATGAAGAAAATGATGGTAACTACCTCAAGGGGTGTTTGAAGAGCTAAACAACTTCATACTTGTCCAGCAAATAGAATGATGTTTGGCAAGTGGTTAGAGTTCTGTAAATGTCAGCTGTTATTTTAAAGGGAAAACATAAATGGAGCCAGAATCAAAAGTTAGAGGTAACTTACTAATCAGGGAAGAACGGGATTTCAAGGTCTCAGCCAGTCGTTAGACTGAGTCTAACTGGGTAAGGAAACAGCAACAAATTCCTCCTGCAGGGTAGTTGAGTTTAGTAGATAAGCAAGGAAGCAAATATTATTTCAGACGAAGGCTACTCTTCTGTGTTCCTCCAAGGAAAAGGCAAAACCAGGTCTGATGAAGGAGGTGATGGAAATTCGGCAACTCCTGGCTGTGGGGGCTGCACTTAGTATGCATACTTTAGCTAGAGTGAATTGTCAGCATGAGAAAACCACCAGATGACCACATTCTGGAGGACTTTTCATGGAAGCAGAATGCCCAGGTATTTCTCAGTTTACAAGGGGCATCCATAGATCCCACTGATGGAGGTTTTCTGAGATCTGCTAAAGAGATCTTAGAAATGTGTTTATGTTGTGCACAGAACCAGGCCATTAATTCACCCTGCCTGAATTTTAACTGAGATTTGCCTACATTTCGTAATTTTGTCCGCTTGAGTTTTCTTCTCTTCCCCTTTTCAAAATATCTGCTTCATTTTGTCATGGAAGATCTGCTTCAAGAATCTTTTTAAACTTGTCTAGATTCATTGACTGTCCTTAGGACAAAGAGAGTGAACAAATTGCCTTTTTTTCCCTTTGGTTTAGTGTATCAACCATGCTTGTTCAAAACCAAAAAGGAAGAGACTGTGGAAAAATGAGGTCAGCAAAGGCCATAGAGAAGCATTTCTTAAGTTTCAGAGAGGATTTAAAGTTTTCTACACTATGAAACTACTAAAAGTAAAATGAAAAGACATTTTTATTAGATTTTTTTCTGTATTTCTGTGACTCCCATTAACTGAGAAAAAGATATTGGTTCTGTGTACAGAGAATAATGGGAGATTAAACCTCTTCTTGATTCAGCAGCATGCAAAGATTGTCAGATTTTAGACTGAGAACTTTTTGAAAAAGGTAGTTGGGAAAAGTTGAGCTTTAAATTGAAATTTTCTGTCTATCTATCTATCTACACGCAATGTATAATGTCTCTTTTTCTCTACATATATAGATATAATATTAAAAATTATGCTATATATAATATACATTGTATAATTGTTATATAACAATGCATATATATAACAATACTTTTCAGAGTACTATAATTCATAAGTTATATATGTAATGTGCTTACTATATATAGCATATACATGTATATAGTGTTTTCTATATAATGTGTATATGTACAATACTACATTTGTTATAACATATATACATTTATAGTTATACTCACACCCAGACACACACACACACACACATATCATTTGGATATACTTAGTATTATGAAAAGGAATACCTTTTCCAACTTTTCACTATTAGCCCAAGGTCTAAATAGATAATCTTTAAAACCATTTATATACCATATATATAAATATGTAAATAACTGTCCAAGAAATGGACTATAAATGAATTTTTCTCCATGCCAGAGTGACATTCTGAGTCACCAGCAAGGAGAAGTACTGGAATCTTCCCTGAAGATAAACTAAATATTCAACCTTGTAGGTCCACGTGCAGTATCTTTTTACATTTTCCATACACAATGCTTTATGTACATAGAAAAGTGTTGACTTCATTCTCCCTCCAAATGGCATCCTATCTATCAATCATTCTCTGATTATTTCTTCTGTGGAGTGAAGGGCCTCTGCAAACAGCCCCATGTCACCCAGGGCAGGCTGGGGCTCCCAGGCAGGGGGACAGGCAGGTCATGTGTCCTATGCACAGTCCCTCTTTTGGGGAGAAGAGGAGGAGGGCACTGGTCCCAGGTACATTATTGTCCAGAAAAGAGACAGCTGCTCTGTATTATCTTGTGGACAATCCAGTTGTCTCTCTATTGTAACTTTTATAAGTAAAAAGAAATTAAGTGAATGTTTGTAAGTAGTTTCTTTAAAATTATTTCTCATCAGTAACAGTAACTATCTCCCCATTAACCTGCAAGAGAGCTGATGTGTAGCCTTGCTGTCCAATGCAGGCAAACGTTGTAATTCATGGTAAAAATGCACTAACCTAAAAGAATTCTATTCATTTATGTTAAAACTCAATATATAGTGATCCTAAAGAGAGGAGTGTAATCTCAATCCAAGAAGTATAAACCCTCATGCATCCGGCTATAAATATTAAAATCACCTTATAATGGAGACATTGATATGGGCCGGTGGGGGAGAGAATTAGAGAGGAAAAGATGAACAGTGATACTCTCTTTCATATGATTATTTTCCTCTTCAGACTTAATTTGATATTATGCGCTGTTTTCCCGTAATGTGCAATAGTATTATTTTTCCTTTTTTATATCGCTCTGAGCTGATGTGAAAACTCTATCATCTCTCATCTCCTTTTTTGAGCCAAGGAAGTCAAAACATTCTACCCCTAAAGTGTGGTTTCCTCCTCCTCCTCCTTCTCCTAATTATTTTCCTCCTAGGAATTACTTTTCTGTCTTTTGTTCCCCAATCTAAATCCATTCTCTCTGGAAACACATGTGAAGTATGATCTTTTCAGTACAGTGACTATGTCCTTGCCCGCTTTGTGTTTCTAGCCTCACTGGACTTTATCAAGGTAACTCATTCTTTCATAACCAACCGCTGTTGTATATGTACCCTTTAACCTCCAGCTGTAAGGTAAAGTCCTTAAGGTCACATAATTTCTGTCACAAAACACTCAAACCATAGGGAACTTATGAATTGGTTGATGGGAAATGTGGGATGATTCATTCATTCGACATGTATTTATTGAGTGCCTACTATGTGACAACATCTTTCTAGGTGCAAGGTATTATACAGCAACGTACAAAGAAACAAAAACTCCTGTCCTCCCAGAGCTAATACTGATGTGTTTGAATCTGCGGATGACTTTACTCACAGAGTTATACGTAATACAGATTTTAATTACCAATTACTATTTTTTTTTGTTTAATACTCGAATTTTTGCTGGGACGTGAGGTTTGTAAGCATTCTTCTACTACACTTGGCTTTCATGTTTTACTTCTGCCCTTGGGAGTTTGCTTGTGATTCAGAACCTGTGACTTTTTCAGCTTTCTTTCTCATCTACTGTTTTCTTAGCCTCACATTTCCATATCTCCTAGGATTAGTAAATATCTTAAAATAAATTTTGTGTAAAAAAGAAGCATGGTTTCATTATTTCAAAATGGGAATAAGTGTCTGTTCCAAAAATACCTCAAATGTCCATCAAGGTCCATCACATTATAATTTATTAGTCAGGCTGGGGACGGGGGTATGCAAGGCACAGATACCTTCATGGGCCAGCTTAATCAATAAAGAAAATCTGTCATCTTATACATACATGTGCCTGGTGGTTCCACCAGAGCCATGTAGATTAGAGGGAGGGCCTTTTCTTAGTAGGAAGAGGATGGGGACCTAAACACCACATGGTCCTCCTTTTCCTCTCATCCAGAGTTAGTGCATTGGCAGAGTTCATAGCAGTAAGCTCTGGAGTCAGAATGCCAATGTCACACACCTGTTCCAAGTATAATAACTCCACCTTCATAAGCTACTTTTTGTCCATGTGTAAGATCTACACCCAATAGACTCTATGGCATTCTGATACCATGAGGATTAAAAGTGACAATAGCTGTTGATCAAATGATACAAAATGTCAATTAGACAGGAGAAATACTGTGGCACATGGTAACTACTGTTAGTAATGGAATTGTATACTTGAAAATTGCTAAGAGAGTAGATTTTAAATGTTCTTACCTCCAAAAAATAAGTATGTGAAGTAATGCATATGTCGATTAGGTTAATCTAGCCTCTCCACCATGTGTAGATGTTTCAAAACATGTTGTGCATCATAAATGCATACACTTTTTATTTGTCAATTTAAAAAATAATTTTTTTAGAGAAAGACACAATAGATATAAAGTGAGTAGCACAGGCTCTAAAATGGAGTGCCTGTTCAGTTAATGTTAACTCTTATTAATCAATGCATCGCTGATGATATGACATCCTTGAGACATAGACTAGCTATTAGGATCACTCTTATGAGGTATGCATTCTTTCAGATACTCACTCCAAGTTTTGAATTGCTTACAATTACTCATGAGAAAATGGAGCCAGAGGTTACTTGTCCTTGCAAAGATAAAGACAGGAAGAATGTGGGCTTCCTTCTTCCCATGGCATGACCCTACTGACTAGCCCCCAAATCCGCCTCTCACGTTATGTGTGATCTTGGTTAAATGTCTCCTCCCATGCTTGTCAGTGGAGTTTTTCTCTAATAAAAACATTATTTAGTACCTTCAATCACAAAAGCTCACTTCTTTGTTTGTCTGAAATATGCTTACCTTAGATTTCAAGGTAATTTTCTACGGCCCTCATAGACCAAATTGCTGTCCACAACATGTAACATCTTTGCAAACTGTTGGCATCTTTCCACCTCTACCTGGGCTTCAGAGTCACAGACTGGTTATGAGAAAGTGCAGATTTGTGTTGCAGACGTGGTATTTCTTTCACTCTTGGATGTTCAGTTTTCTCAGTATAAAATGCACATCATAAGCTCTGACAACCTCATGGAGATTTTAAAGGACGCGAGAGACAATCCCTTTATTTATTGCTATTTTAAGTAAAGTTTCTTTTATAGTGGAACACAGAAAAGTATGCAAAGTGTAAGTGTCCAGTTTGATGAATTTTCACAAAAGGGACAGATGTATGTCACCAGCAACAAGACAAAAAAGGGCACTAGAACGTGACTCTTCTGGAAGACCCATTTGTGCCCGCTCCAAACCACTACAGACCCCAAAATGGTAATACTCTTCTGATATCTGTCATGATCGGTGACTTCTGCTTGTTTCAAATATCCTGGGAGACTCGTGGACTCTTCCTTCTTTTCTACCCTACTGCAGAATTGATGATTGTTTTTATAACTTCCAGGAGGGAAGGAGGTAAATGTGGCTGCAACTGACTCAGTTGACACTCTGTCACTTAAAAATTTCCTTACAAATTATTTATTATTAACTAGATGATCAGAGCCTATTTTATATCATGGATTTATGGAGATTTTGAGATTTCTGCATTTTCTCTTTAAACAAAAAAATATATATATACTGACCCCAAAACACATTTGACCCCACTGGATAATGACCTGTTTTCTCAAGGCTGATTAGATCTTTGGACGTTTGATCTTCCTATTTCATTTTTACTCATATTTTACAATTAATTCTTTGACCTACTGACCTTGGGATTGGACTTCCAATTTTTTTTCATCATTCTCTCACTTGTTTCTTTTCTCTCTCTCTACCTCATTTTTTCTTGGATTTTCTATTTTACCAGACCAACTCTGCACAAAATATGAGTAATTATTGTTTAGCCACAGAAGATTGACCGTGTCTTTATCAGGAAGCCAGAGTGTTATGTTTAGGCAGATTCTGTTTCCACTAATGGGGATACAGTAAACATCACTTCATTTGCAAGTTCATACCCTCCTTCATATGTAAGAAATAACATGGTTTGTCATATTGAGCTTTTTCTCACAGAGTTCTTAGTTTTGTCAGGAAACTTTGAAATAGATAAAAAGGCACAAATTTACAATATAAGGTGAATTTCCTGTTACATTTAAGAGGAACTATAATGACTGAAGGAAATTAATCTTTATAAAGGTGCTTTAAAACTACATCTAATTTTACATAATATGGCTACTTAGAACATCTCACCAAAAAATAGCAAAATACAGGATAAATTGAAATTATAGTAGTTTCCTAGAAGTGGGACTATTTCAATAAGAGAAACACTCTATTAACTGTTCTTTCACTGATAAAGATTCTAAAGCAATTTCACCTAGGCTATCAACACTTGAAAATTTACTCACCAGTGATTTTTCAACAGCCAAAATTGGCTTTTCTCAATTTATGGTGCTAGCAGAAAAGGCAATAAACCTCATCTAGCAAAGAATAGAACTAATTTACTTTGAACCAAAAATTGGAGCATTATTTGCATCAACAACTAACAGTTTAGGAGCTTGCCTGATTCTAAATTCAGCTCCAAGCAACAGCTAAGTTGGTGCCTAAAGCCCATTGAACAGTAATAAGATGTTGTATGCTATAGGATGTTTTATGCTAAGGTACACACCAAAGCTCATGATGGAAGATTCCAACCCCAGTATCATGTCTACTGATATTAATTACTGTGCCTCTCATACCTTCTAATTGCTCATTAAAAAACATACAAGTCATCATAGAATTGCAGATGTGTATAACTTGAATTCTTCCATTCTTCATTAGAACCTCAGGCACTGAGCTTTCTTTTTGTTTAATTTTTAACTTTTATTTTAAGCCCAGGAGTACATGGGAAGGTTTGTTATACGTGAACTTATGCCATGGGGGTTTGGTGTACAGATTATTTCATCACTCAGGTATTAAACCCAGTACCCAATGGTTATTTTTTCTGCTCCTCTCCCTCCTCCCACCCTCCGACCTCCAGTAGACCCCAGTGTCTGCTGTTTCCTTTGAGTTCATGAGTTCTCATCATTTAGCTCCCACTTACAAGTGAAACATGTGGTATTTGGTTTTCTGTTCCTGTGTTAGTTTGCTAAGGATAATAGCCTCCAGCTCCATCCATGTGCCCGCAAAAAGACAAGATCTCACTCTTTTTTCAAGGTTACGTAATATTCCATGTTGTGTATGTACCATATTTTCTTTATCCAGTCTATCGGTGACGGGCATTTAGGTTGATTCCATGTCTTTGCTATTGTGAATAGTGTTGCAATGAACACACACATATATGTATCTTTATGGTGAAATGAGTTACATTACTCTGGGTATATACCCAGTAATGGGATTGCTGGGTCGATGTGATTTCCTGAGCCTATTTCCTCATCTATATAATTAGGGCATAGGATTAGAGACGTGGTTAGCATAGTGGTGGAAGGTACAGGAGGAGGTGAGGCTTTAGAACCAGACCTTTGCTGATGTAAAAGGGCCCGTGTGGCCTGGATCTGTGATGCCCCCCACCTTAGGCTGAGAACCCTGCAGTGCATGTCTCAAATATTGTCATCATTCCGATGACAGGCATGAAGAGCAGATGCAGAAAGTCACGCCAAAGGCCACCTCCATAGAAAGCAAAGCAGAACAAAACACAAGCAAAAGTGCTGGGCATGGTGGCACACAACTGTAATCCCAGCACTTTGGGAGGCCAAGGAGAGCAGATCACTTGAGGTCAGGAGTTCAAGTCCAGCCTGACCAACAGGGTGAAACAAACCCCATCTCTACTAAAAGTACAGAAGGTAGCTGGGCATGGTGGCACATGCCTGTAATCTCAGCTTCTCAGGAGGCAGAGGCAGGAGAACTCCTTGAACCTGGGAGGCAGAGGTTGCAGTAAGCCAAGATCGCACCACTGCACTCCAGCCTGGGTGACAGAGTAAGACCCTGTCTCAAAAACAAACAAACAAACAAACAAAAAATCCACACACACACAAGCAAAAGGAGACACAGGTATACCTGCACACCCAATGGATTTAAAATTCCATGTCAAACTCCAAGTGCTTTTTTCCACCTTCAACTCTGAATTGAGGAAAAAATAACAAAATAAACACTTTTCCATAGTTAGGTGCCAGCACCAATAGACTCATTTGTTACATTTTAGGACCTTTTTGAGAGTGGATCTGATAGTAGATGGATGGAATTGATTTAAATGTTTTAAGGAGTCCCATGTATATTCAAAAATCTTGTTTTCTAATTTTTGAAATCTATAATTTCATACTGTGTCAATGGATCACTTCTTAATCAGTGGTATTATTTAACCTTTGATATTTTACATTCAACAATCTTTTTAAGCTTTAATGTTTAAAGGAGATTTTTGAAAATATACTGTTACAAATAAAGTTGGTTGGTAACCTGGAATATTTCACTCAGTGTTCAAGTGACATTTTGTGTCTTAATAAATCCTTCTATCGAAACAAATGTAAGAATACAAAAAAGCATTAAACCTTTCAGAAACTATGCTGCACGGAAAAAAACAAAACACAGCCTCCATATTTTTCTATTAATAAACATGTGGTATTAATATAGTAATATAACAAATAGAATATATTAAATGAGGAAAATATATGTTTCAAAAGGTGGTTCACATGAATTTTCAAGAAAAATTCAAAACATTTAAGCTTTTTACTTAAAGGAAAAAAGAAAAACAGAGACTTCAAAGAAAAGTGTACCCTAAATCAACCATTTGCTTATTCAGATAGAGAAGATAATCACATATTCTTAGACTCCGTGTCAAAATTCGTAAAGTCATTTGTCTCAATAAAAAGAAATTGTATTCAGATAGGTTCAGTGGAAGTAGCTATTTTTGTTGACAACCTGGTGTGTTTGAGGAATGTTGCCTAAACTGTTGCTAAGCCTTACCGCCACCCTGCAAGTGAATTGTGCAGCACACATGATACAGATGAGAAAATGGAGGCTCACAGGCAAAAGGCATTTGCAGGAGGTCCAGAAAGCAGCTACCTCCTCCTCAGGACCCTGACCACATCGTGGGTTGGTGTCATCTGCGGCCACATTAACCAATACCCCATAGTGGGAGAATATGATGTTGGGACGGGAGGTTGTGAATATGTACCACAAAGACCCTTGAAAGGCTATGCAAGGACTTTTAAATTTTGATAAACTTTGCCAATCAGTGTAACCAATGCAAGAATATAACTAATATCCCTTCATTATCACCCTCAAAGGATTCTGGAAACATAGTAATTCAACTGGCATTTATTCATCCCTTTTCTGTTCTCTTTGTGGCTATTCCTTTGTTCTTCATCTGTTCAACACACACACATATATATTAAATACTCAGCAGGAGCTAGGTCTTATCTTTCCTCTGTCTGCATTGAGCTAAAACAAGGATGAGCTTTCAAAAAGGGAGATTTTTCTTTAAAGGCTAACAACTAATTCCCAGCTACAGTGGTGGTTTCTCACCAACTTTAGTTAATACTAGTGCCTGGGTTCTTAAAACACACTCCGCTTGGTTCAGGCTGTTAGGTCAATTGGCTCCTCTTGAGTGTGAAACATAACTTTTGGTCCTTTCTATATGGAACAAAGTAACGTGCTGATTTCATGTGCCCCAACACTTCCATCTCATGTTGTAATTATTTTGAAATTATTTTCTTGGAACATTGTTTTGAGAGTTTTGAGGATTCTGAGTTCAGTCAGCAAAGGCAAACTTTGAAAGTCAAAGCATGCTACAGCAAACCGAAAAGGGTGTATTTGCTGAGCAGCTGGAAATCACATAAGCACAAAGGTTTTCCTGGCCACAGTACAGAACCTATTTGTCATATTTAGACACCTTCTTTACCTTTGGTGGTGGAGAGATCCTGGCTTGCAAAATCATAAAGGAATTTATGGACTTTATGGAGATTTATTTTAAGATGAGGTGGGGTCACTGCTAATTCAGAATGTATGAAGAGTGAACTTGGGTAAAAGGCAATGCAGTTGCTGGGCTGGAAGCCAGAACTCAGAATCATTGTAATTGTAGATGAAACAATAATTATTTGTGATTGCTTGCTAATCAGCGAAACCAAGGAAGAGACTGCTGACAAGTGCTAGCTAGGTAATTAAGGTGAAGCACTGTATTTGCATACATTTACACTTTGATCATTGTTTGCAAGATTCCCTCTCCAGAAATAGACCTGGCTTCTTTGAAGATGCAGGCTAAATCAAAGTAGGGGGTATGAGTAACTGCTGTACATCAATAATGCTTAAACTTCCCCCAACCCCATAGACAATTATCTAAAGACTCTCTTAATTTTAAGATCAGGCTCATCTTTTGTTTTATAATGTTATTTAATATAACTAATTAATAATTGATTTTGGCATCTTCAATCCATATTGAAGTTTGGAACTTTGCAAACACATTCAATGTGCCTGTCAAGATGTGTTGTTATTGTTGATACAAAAAGTCTTGTATTCCCTGTCCACTTGCTGAATGGCCTGTTCTAACATTTATGCAGAATCTGGTGTTACCACTTTAAACTAGGAGTCAAATAGTTTACATTAAGTGAACGCAATACCAAGTAGATGTTTTATGCGTGATTGAGACTCTAGTTTTACTAAACTTGACATGTGGATTTCAAATTTAGAGTAAAGCATAATTGAGTAAGAACCTTACCCAGGATACCCCATGTGAAAAGATTTGAATATGTGGTTTAGGCTCTTTCTTTTTCTAGTTGTATGATCTTGCACAAGATCATACATTTGTCTATTCCTTAGTTTCCTTATTTAGAAAATTAAAGAATTGGCCCCCAAATATCCCAATACCATTGAGATCTCCTCCAATGCCTATAGCCAGCAATAATCATGGTAATTATATATATTTTGTATTGTTTATATGTGTATTATATATATAGTGTCTTATATATGTGTGTATTATATATATTTTGTATTTTCTATATGTCCATATGTATACATGTATATATGTGTGTGTGTGTATATATATGTTTAAAATTATTCTAAAATTATATTGGTTTGGTTAACAAATTATTGGCAGTTTATAATTTCTTAAGAATCTATTTTGTTCTTGTAAACAAATGTTTCATTACTAATCCTAGCAGGTAATCATTTTTCAATGGTGGAGTTTTGCAAATGGACTTTAGAGGCCAAGTACACCAACGGACAATGGTAAGACCATATATGACAACAGAACTCTGTCCTACCACCCATTCAGCACCCAGTTCTGGGATCCAAACTACAATCTCTGCAACAGTCATCCCAGCAATCAAGACTTCATCCATTTCTGCCAGCTTTCCTATATTTTTCCCGTCTTCCAACTCAGAACCAACCAGGGAAAGAGAAATATGCTCCCCAAACCAATGACATTAGATTCCCCACTTTCGGACAGCTCACCTGAAGTTCCCCCATGCCAGCAAACTCCAAACACAGCACACCTACAGCCTTCTCCTTTTGTTAGCGGTGGAAGAGATCCAAGTTACCTTGAGTTGCCAGCGGCAAATCCGTGTGTATCTGCAGCAACTTCAGCCCTTGCCTCATCAGAAGAAAGAATTTGACTGAGGAACATAAAGCAGAAAAAGAGACCAAGGCAAGTTCTAGAGCAGGAGTGGAAGTTTATTAAAAAGGCTTTAGAACAGTCAAGAAAGGAAAGAAATCTTGGAAGAGACCCAAGTGGGTGCCTGAAGGTCAAAGAGAAAAGAGGAGAAACTTTAATCTTGATCCTGAACTTTATAGGCTCCTCTCTTTCCCATGATTCTCCCCTTAGGGTGGGCCTTCCACCTGCACAGTGTCCTCCTTACCCTCAGGAAATGAGCATGCACAGTGTGTTTAGGGAATTGTATGTATGCCCATCTGAGGATTTCTTCCTTCTTCCAGTGGAGTATACCTGGAAGGTCATACTTCACCATTTTTGTCTCTTAATGTGCATGCCCAGGAAGTTGCTTCATCCTGGGGCCTGACTTTAATGAACACGTTAATGTTAACAGGTGTGGACCAGCAGCAACTGGCCTCTTCCTGGTGCTGGCAATTTATCCCTTTAAGAGAGGCAATGCCATAATTGCTGAACCGTCACCTGATATTTCTAGTGGAGGTGGCGAGGAGAACTCTCTCCTGTCCAGTTCACGCCTAACTACCTGTAGCACTTTACAGTATTCCCACTCCCCACTGGTCTTTGAGTCTCTGCCAAATGCAAGTGATAGTGCCGGATTCCCTTGCTAGAGCAAGCTCTGACTAAAAAGTCTCTGCTCTCATTTTGGAAAGGAAGGGGAGGTCTTTATTTATTTCCACAAACTTGAGATGGTTTTTGATGCAGATGGACAGAGTAGGTACAGGCTGAACGTCTCACTATAATTATTACTGACACGGGCTAATTTTCATATTTCACTATAGCTTTTTCTATTTGGGGGGAATAGGGAATAATCATGGTTAACTTCTCAAAGAATAAGAGAGTAATGTTTGCTGGTTTTGTTTGTTTGTTTGTTTTTTTAAATTAAAAATTCAGCACCACTTTCCCAGAAAACCCTGTCTTGTCCCTTGTTGTTGTTGTTTTTCTCTGGTATATCTAAAGAGTTGTAGCAGAAACTGTAGTCAGCAAGGCAAAGAGTGAGCACGGGTGTAGAACTCAGGGAGTTGAGGAAGAGGTAGGAAGTGAATAGTCAGTCATTTTAACAGTCATTCAGGAAGTGAATAGTCAGCCATTGTAAGAGTTGATTTTGTATAGAAACAAACTCTGAGAGTGATGTATCTAATACCTCCCCAGAGGAAATTTTAGCAATTGGAAGGCAATTTATTGGATGATTTTGGGGAAAGGTGAGATTCAGGGAAAGTATACACAGCTGAATAGGAGCTTTTCTTTGTGCAATTTGCTGCATCTCAGTGCTGCCCACGGGTGATCAAGGTGTTTAACTTCAGGAGTTCTTTGTGTGGGGTTATTTTGTCTGGGTTTTTAATGCTGTTGCATCATGAGACCCCAGGCATCCACCTCTGAAGGCCTTCTCCCTTATAATGTGCTGTCTTACCTGTAGGCATTTGTAAGAAAACGAATAGAAGATGAAGCACTCTAGTTAGACATGTGTGATGTCTTTCACTATCCAGGTTTCTGTGAGAAACTAATGAAGGCCCTTTGGTGCTGTCTGTTCTAAGAGACAACCCTTGGTCTCTCCAGGAATTTCACTGAAACAGGACGTGGGTGCTTTGAAGAAACCAGGAATTGTACAGTTTAATGCTAAGGCAATTTAAGCAAAAGAGACTCAAGAACAAGTTGTGAATTTGATCACTTGGAAAGGAAAAGACAGACAATGTTTCTGAAAATATAAGCTTTTGAACATAAAATAGAGAAATTGCACGAAAGCAATCTTCTATGTTTGATGGTAATTTCCATTTCTGTTTCAACTGCTCCTTCAGATAAAATTACAGTGGAGCTTGCCTTTCTATTTAACCAGTCTCTGAATACAAAGTCACCCCAAATCTTCAGGTATTGACAGCCTTTGAAATATCGCTTATAGAAAAGACACCTCTAAAACTTATGTATCTTGTGTTTCTTTGTAAAAAGAAATGCCAGTAGGCCATTAGGTCAGTATCTAGCTAGCCATCCTACCATTTGACATCAAGGTGGATCAGAAAGAAAGGGCATTGCTCAACCGCTCTTACAAAAGTCCATTGAGATATTTTTAGTAAAAAAATTTTGGTAAACAAGGATAGGAAGTTAGGATATTTGCCCACTGATTTCCATCTCCTATTGGTTTGAAGGTGATTCTCAGGGTTTTAACTTCCTAACATGAATGTCTTTTTTTTTTTTTTTAAGATTCAGGTGGTATGTTTGGAGGTTTGTTACATGGGTATACTGCATAATGCTGGAATTTGGGCTTCTGTTGAACCCATCATCCAAATAGTGATCATACTACCCAATAAGTAATTTCTTTTTACCTCCTTCCCTCTCTCCCTCTCCCTTTATAAAAGTCTTCAGTATCTATTGTTTCCATCATTTATGTCCATGAGTACCCATTGTTTAGCTCGTAAGTGCTTATAAGTGAGAACATGTGGTATTTGACTTTCTGTTTCTGCATTAATTCACTTAAGACAATAGCCTCCAGCACTATGCATGTTGCTGCGGAGGGCATGATCTCATTCTTTTTTATGGCTGTGTAGTATTCCATGGTGTATATGTACCATATTTTCTTTATTAAATCCACCATTGATAGGTGCCTAGGTTGATTCTATGACTTTGCTATTGTAGATAATGTAAAGCAATGAAACTTATGTCATATTGGCATTCTTGGCCTGCACTTCTATGAGCTGAAGTGGAATGAAGCCATGGAACAGGACAGAGATTGTCAAAGGTGGGGCAGAGGTAGTGTTCCTGGAGCTGTTCACTTCAACAGTGCTGAAATCAGAGGCAAAGAGGGGATGCCAGGAGGGTCCCTGTGTGAGACAGGGCTCATGCTCATCTATAAGATAAACATATTCTGGCTTGGAGAAACATAGAAGAAAGAGTAATAAGGTAAATTATATTCATAGAGAAGTTAGTTATCTGTTTTTTTCACAATTAGAATGCATGAAAGGAAAAATCAAAATCTAAGGTTAGAATAGTGATCTGGAATGAGCCTGGGTTTCAAAGTCATGAAGATCAGACTTTGTAGTCAAAGGAAGCTTAAAATAAAGAACAAGCATCATACTCATCATCAAAACGAGAATTAGCTCTGTCGATAACACTCTTGTGCTCTGTGAAATTTGACATTCCAAGCAGGAGAATGAGAGGAAATGATGGCAAAGATGGGACAAGGCTGTGGCATTTGTCGGAGGGAGAAAGAACCTGGTTTGGTGGAAGTTCATGTTATGGTGGAATCAGATTATGAAGAGTTAAAAGAGAGGCCTAAATGAGAAACTTGAAATCAATACATTTTAAAGCTCAAGTGTGAAGTGAATTTATTTTGACTGGGTTAGATTAGTTTATAAGTGACTTTGAAAAAAAAGTGCTGGGTTTTAGTTATTCACTAATAAAAAATGCATGAACCCTGCTGACTTCCTTGATGAAAGGCATTTTCTACTAAGTCAGCCCTTTGGTCATTTGCAGAATAAGAATATATAGACCCACTAGTCAGTATATTTGTCTAGTATACATGCTGTACGATGAACATCTTGATATTCTATTGAGTGACCATCCTATTAAAATTGCCATTAACAAGTGTATGGCACAAGAGAGAAATACAAGCAGCTTTACAGCAGAGTTACAAAATCATTTGTTACTGTCTATCTAGTGGAATTATATACTGACCACTGTATGTAATTCTGAATGCATTTCTACCAAAGTACTAAATGAATTTCCACCAAAAAGATAGAAATAGATGCAATACAGTGAAACCCACATCAGTAGAACAGACCTGAGGAAAAACCAGCAGTTGAGGTAATGGTCATTGCTATGGAATAAAATGCCTGTGTTTTACATGTTAGTGTAGTGGGTTAAAACTACTTGTTTTGGGAGTCAGGAGGAAAAAGTGGGAAGGGGGTGAGGGATAGAAGACTGCAAATTGGATTCAGTGTATACTGCTCGGGTGATGGGTGCACCAAAATCTCACAAATCACCATCAAAGAACTTATTTGTGTAACCAACTACCACGCATGTATATATTTATATACATATAAACATATATATATATGTCAGTTTACTCAACCATAGCTTAATCTGCCTTTTACATGGAATTACTGTGTTACCATGTCATAAATATGTTACATTCTGTTTTTGTGGCTCTCAGATTATAGCTCTGTGTGTTTTATACTTGTTTTGTTAGCAAATACAATACTTAGCTTATTTTGTTGTTAGTATTTATTGATATATCCTATCCCCAAGTAACACACAGCATTAAATAAGAAAGTGTACCTTTCTGTTTCTTGGGAACATGCCACACATTAATTAGCAGCTGGACTTGTCTGAGGGTCACTTAAGTGTTACATCACCACCAACTGTCAATACTGTCTTCTGTATTGATTTCCACTGGATGGCGTATTTTCTGCAGTTCAGGGATCTTGGCTTTTAATTTGCACTCCTTTTTTTCATTCAGTTCCCAATTTACAGAGTGTCAATAAGGTGTTAGCAACTTCAACATAGCTTGTCAGTGCTCTTTCAGCATTTTAGGCGTGTCTCCATTGTAGCATGACACTATTTTATGATTATTCATCTCTGCAGCTGTCTGTCTGTTAGCCTGTGAACTCTTACGGTATTTATTCTTGTATGTTTCTCTTCCCATCTAACTTCCCCAAAATCTGCATATACAGATCCACACGTCATACAGACTGCATTTCTGGACTAGTAGAAGACCCTGCTTATCAAATGACTCAAATAATGTCACCCCATCATTTCTCAAGCTGTTTGCGATCTGATATAACAGAAGTAGGCAATCGCTTGTCTGGTTAGGTATGTAAATATGCCTTACCTCTTGCTTAGTCTGGAGAGGCTATGGAAAAGAGGTCAGGAAAAAAGAGCAATCTGTAAGAGAATTCCTTAGCTGGAAGATGAATGCATTGCCATTCTGTTTATAGGATGCATCTTTTTGTGTCTTTCATCTCAAATTTCCTGTCACTCCCATGGGAATACTTCTTGCCTTTAAGAAAAAAATTCTAAACATCTTTGATTCATCAGGCTAATGCCCTGTGGACCTCAGATAATGTATCCTTATAGACTTCATGGAATGGCACACACCTTCCCCTGAAAGTCAGAGCTAAAAATTAGCCAGTATCTGCACTTTGCCCCAAACCATTAAGCCTAGACCCAATTTCTGCAAAGGAGGATGGAGCCTTACTTGGACATGCCATTTCCTGATGTCTATAGCACCTCTTATTGATATTTCATACTCAACCCTTGATTCCATCTAGCCTTTTTTCTTTCCACTACTTCCTGCTAAAGCGAGCCTTGACTTTTCATTCCTATTATGCATTCTTTGATAGTGGGCTGTGTCGTGGATTGAGAGTGCCTGGCGGAGCCCTGGATACATGGCAGTTTTTCAATAAACAGTTGTCGACGGGTAGCCCTGAGAGTGTGAATTATGAGTGCTAGCAAAAGGCAAGGTTCATTTGCATAATTATAAGCTGAAGAACGGCAGAGGAAATGAGGTGCTGAACTGCTTTGGAATTGTTCTGGCTGCTCCAATATAGTTCACATTAACAAATTTCATTGTTAAAATTTAAATATTCCAAAATGTAAATATTCCAAGTGGAAGAGAAGTGATATGTGTTGTTGTGGAAGGAGTTATAATAACATCCCAACACACACCAGCCAGTCTACAACATCCCAGCAAATGCAATTAAAGAGTGCTAGGAAAATGTTCTAGGTACATCCAGCTTTGGATTAAACACGTCTGATACCATTATATTGAAGTTCTTAACTTAGATAAAAAAGTTTCTTGTGGATAAACTTTTTAGCGGGTATGTGAAACTCAAGGCTTCACATACATACATACATAAAATTATGTATGTGCATCTGTGTATTTAAAGGAGTTATACACATCATCAAATTCTTGAGGGAGGTGTTTCGAGAGTATACAGAGGAAAGGATGCACTGTTTTTCCAGAGACCTGTTTATTCTCTGGACTGATTCTAGAGGTAAAAATGAAACAAAACCAAAAAACAAAAAACGCTACCGCAGTTTGATCAGAACACTATGAATCTCACCCAAGCAGCTTTGATGTCCAAAGTTTGTTTAGAATCCAGCTTATCGATTCAGTAGTTCTAGTAAGTTTAACATACACAGCAACACTCAAGATTGGAAAGGTTCCTTGGGGTCTTTACGTAGGCTGTCTACACAATCCTGCTTCCATGAGAAAGTAGCAAATGGTCTTTTCAGCATTCTTTGCCACTATCAAAAATCTCTGGATTATCCAAGTTGTCAAATGGCTGTGCTGACCTGTCAGTTCACAAAAGGGTGATTATAGGAGGTATTAGTCAAAGCTTTGCTTTTTCTCTTTTCTGAACTTCTTCTCCCTGGGCTATACCCTTTTCCTTTAGAATTCCTCTTTAGAACTCCATTCTACAGAGAAGCTGCTCTTGGAACTGTGAGGCTTCCTGAAGACATCCAGTGATGGATTGGCAAGAACACGGAGCCCTACCTGACTTTATTCTGCTCTTTCCTGTGCCCAGTTTAATTCAATTTCACTGGGCAAGCAGTTTTTTTCTCCCTAACACCTTTTATAGATCAATCATTCTGTTACAAATCATGACCATGTAATTCATAAGAGTTTAACATTGTTCATTTTGGAGACTGGAAGGTGATTATGCATTGCAATTATTATAGTGCATTTTGCAAATACAGGTGCTTCATGCATTGCAGGATACCAGACATAAAACAAGAGGAATTTCCAAACTTCAGACAAGGACCTTCAAAGCTTTGTCAAATGCAAGAGCAATTATTTGGTAATAACAGGAAAAACAAAACAAAACCAAAAACACACCTTATATAGTCCAAAGTCTTCAAGGGAAACAAACACTCCTGACACTAAATTGGGGGTTTTATAGTGTGGTTCACAGACCCCGGGGAGTCTCTGAACACTTTCAGGGGTTAAGCCAAAACTATTTTGATAATAATGATGAGAAAATATTTTTCTTTTTCCTACTGGATTTATTTTGTACTGACAGTACCAGGTAAGCTGCTGGTACCTTACCTTGTACTGACAGTACAAAAACAGTGCAGGGTGAAGCTGCTAGTACCTTACTAAACTGTGCTAGTTGCCATAGTATGGTTCCCTGCTTTGCACTATTAGTTTATAAAAAGCCAATATCACTGAAGAATGTCCCTGATGAAGCACAAAATAATCTTAATTGTCTTCAACCTTAATCCTGGGGTAAACATAGATTCAATATTTGGTATGACAAGATAAGAACTGTGCACAAAATAGTTCTCCAGATACCAAAGTGTCATTTCGTGTATATGTGAAGGAAAGCACTTGTGCAGATGTGGGAGGTGTGTGCTAAATTTGCCACTTTTTAAAAGACGCACAATTTTCACTTGAAATAATCACTCCAGATAAACTATTGTCCTTTGGACTTAAGGATTTGGTCCACATTTTCTTGAAAGTGACCAAAGTGAGTCACTTTGTTCTCTTTCAATGTATTCCAAGGATATATTCCAACGATAAATTCCTGACAGTAATTGTCAATGATAATGTTCAACAGCTCTCCAATACTTAAAGACTTTTCTGAGGAGATGAATGGTGATATTGACCAGCAAGATATTTTTAATACTACACAATAAAATGTGTATTTGGAAGATCTAAATAAACTTACTGAAACAATATTTTTTAAATGAAGAATGCATTGTGATACAAAATCATGCATGACTAAAAGACCCATTTTAAAATATATATATTTAGATTTAGGCTGGTCAAGTGAAGCTAAGAGACCCATTTGAAGTACTCATTTAAATCCATATATCCATGGATTTTAATACAACAGTGTGATTATGAACACTGAAGACAGATTCCAGATTTCAAGTAATCTTTAAAAACCTTCTCTTTCTAGATTTTGGGTATAATATCAAAGAATGTCCACAATCATCTGAAAGGTTATTTAAAGCCTCCTCTCTTTTCCTAATACATATTTGCACAAGACTGGATTTTGTTCATAGACTCCAACCAAAACAACATATGACAAAAGGTTGCTTGCAGGAGCAGGTATTAGAATCCCACCATTTCTATTAAGAGATTTGCAAGAGTGTAAACCAATAGCACCCTTCTGACTTTTTAACTTTGCTTTGTAAACTACAAATGTGTTATTTATGTTATGACATAGCATTACTCATTCCATGTTACAGAAATGTCTCCGTTTCAATTTCCAAGGTGGTAAATAACAATAAATATAAGCTCTGGGTATCCTTCAAAGCTCTTTGGGATCCCTGACAATTTTTAGGGAATAAAGGGGTTCTGAGACTAAAACTTTCAAGTTTTAAAATAATGATCCCGAAACAGAGTCGATCATTGAAATCAATGGAGCAGTTTTCTAGGTGTGTAATCTTTGGCTCCAGTTTTTGAAAATTCTAATTCTGGGGTGTGATTCAAGTCAAGTGTCACTAACCTTGCCAGGGTGAACATACTCACTGTGGTATTTAGAGGCATGATTCGTGGGATAAGCTTTGAAAGTAAAATAGAAATTTCGTACTATACCATGCTTTTTGAAAATCTTAAAGAATATGCTAATTTATGCTTTCTACACTACTGGTTTTTAGATTTCCTAATATAAGTGGACATGGCTATTGTTCGGGAAACTATAAATGATCTTTTGTTGCTGTTCTTTCATGGGACTTGGTTGCTACTTTATGTTTTTAACAGGTGGGTGGATCAGTCTCTTGTATAATGGCACATGTGGGCTTAGAGTCATTTTACTTAGCTCCAGTGCTCAGAATATGAAATCCCTTTTTTGTGTGTGTGTCCGTACTTGGTTTATTCGGTCAGGCATAAAACACGAATGTTGTTTACCAAACTAGTTATAACTAAACAAGAACAGCTTGTTAAGTGCAGTCTATCCGATTAAAGAAAACATAGTACATTTTTAAAGACATAATTTCTTTGTAATTCCTATGTTATTCATCTTCTTGTGTGAAACTAAATAAATTGAGGAATGAAGATGAACATTTTGTTTCATAATCTAGAAAATGACTTAAAGAATAATTAATAGTGAGGAGAGGAGGTAAAATGATTTGGGTTGAATTCACAAAGGAAAGGATTTATCATAAATGACTTGGAGAAACAAATGCATTCTGGAAAAGAATTCACCAAGATTCAATTTGATTGAAAAAACCTTTGCACACTTGTAGTGTATTTTACCACAAGACTATGACTGAGAGATGCATAGAATATAGTTGGTTTTTTTTTTCCCAAGAATTTCAAATCTAGAACAAGAATTAGAAATTTGGAGACCATTGCACATAATTTGAAATATTCTAGAAGTGTTTCCAAAGCATGACTAGGGCAGCATTGCACTATGGAAATCATGAGAAAGGGTGTTAGACAAGATTAAGCAGCAGCAAAAAATGAAAAAGGAGGTAGGATTTAGGGTAATAAATGCCATAGGGCAAACTTGGTAACGAATGGAAACGTATGAGAGAAGGAGTAACATCATCTGAGCAGTGATTGTGGGGGACCATGAGATTTGTAAGGAAGACGGAAAGTGAGTAAAATTGTTCTATGATTTTCAGGAGAGACAACAATTGGCCATCTTTGAGATGACTCTGTAGGGGTGGAAACAGAAGCAGAGATACTTGAGTCTTAGAATAGATTTTGAGGGTATCCCACTTTGTAAGCTTTGATATCAGGATTCACAAAGGCTCCTGAATCTACTTTTAGATTTCATGCAATTTAGACCAATCTCCAATTACCAGCCTGCAAAGCACTTCATGTCTGCCTGCTTTTCCTCAATAGGAAATGCAATTCCTGTGGCATGTTATTGGCCTGACAGTTATTGGTGGGTGTGAAAGACCCCTGAAATCTTAAAGAAGATGGATCAGCTTTCCTGGGAGGCCATTTCCATTGTCATTTGTGGCATTTTATTATGGAAGAGTAGTTCTTTCAACACCCACAGAGTATGGAATGTTAACAAGACTTACAAAAACAATTTGCATCCAGTTTTGACCTGGAGGAACTTCATGGAATATGGTTAGTTATGATGAGGCTGCCTACCAAGTCCAGAAAAACCATCTGCCCTTGCCAGGTGAACTGGTCAACTTCAGATTCAGAGCCAGGGTTTCTATTGGTGCTGTCATTCTAGAAGGCTATTATAGCTAAACTTGCTTCACGTTTTGGAGGGTAGGCTCTGCCAGTGAAGAAGGCTCAAAGATGATTTTTATGGCTCACAATCTCAAGGATTTTATGGGGTCCTGCCATTTTATTTAGATGTGGGATTCCAGACCAGGCTCTGCAGCACAGACACATGGGATTCTTTTTATGGTGTGCTGGATTTTATTAGGTTGGTGCAAAAGTAATTGCGGTTTGGCCATTAAAAGTATGGTCATTAAAAGCAATTACTTTTGCACCAATCTATACTCATCGATTTATATTTATGTTCTTGGGACAGAAAACACACTTTATGAAAATAATGGATCGCCTTTCTCTAATTGACTGTAAGAAATATCTCCTTGACTCGTGGGTTTGGTATACATTCTTCTATAATAACAAATAGTATAATTGTTTGGAAAATAAAAACTTTATCATTGAAAAAGCAGAATACAAAATAAAACACGCACACGCACACACACACACACTCCAAACTGAAGTATCATATACTTCACAAAATGTTTACAAAGTCATGTCAATGCAGAGACTCCTTTAATTCAAGATTCTTTTAAAAACTTAAGACAAGAATTATAAAATAATGTTAAGTGCTCAATGTAGCAACATATTTGATTATCCAGGGGAAATGAATGATTTCCTAGGAACATATAAACTTCCACAATTAATCTACACAATATAGAAAATCTTAGCTTAAAAAAATCTGTCATTAAAAATGGCATTTGATGGGTTTATGTCTGATTTACATGTATCCCCTTGATTAATAATTCAGTGCAATGTGTACCAGTATTTCTAAACATGCTACAGAGTGCTGGTCAACCAAAAGTACCAGCCTCAACTGGGAGCTTGTTATAAATTATAGCCTCAGAACCCACATGGGGATAACTGAGTTGAAACACGGCGCTGGGGATGGGAGCAGAAATCTGTAATTTAAAAAGCTTTCTAGGTGCCCTGTGCATGCTTAAGTTTGAGAAGCACGGGTTTAAAATATTCTAGACAATAGAAAATACTTAAACTATCCAAATTCATTTTATACATGAGTATAACATTGATGAAAAATCGGATGGTAATATTAAAATAAAATAAAATATTTTTTATTATGAACACAGATGAAAAATTCTGAATAAAATGTTGGCAGACATTACACAAGTCTAGCTCCAAAGAATAATATATTATAATCAAGTAAAATTTATTCCATAAATGATAAAAGGCTCAACATCAGCAATTACATCAGTATAATTGATAACAAAAATTGAAAGAGAAAAAACACATAACTACATCAATGGGTGCCAGACAGGTGTTTGATAGATAAAACAGCCCTTACAAATAAAAAATCTAAGTGAAGTAGATATAGAAAGAAGCTGCTTAAATATGATAAATATTATTTACCCATAATAATCATCAGTCTAACAGCAACATTCTAGAAAATTTATTTTACAGTTAAGTACAGAAATGAGATATTAGTTGTCATCACTATTATCATTTTTTTGGTTTAGATGATAAAACACAAAAGAAGGAGATAAAATTTATGGCAAGATAAGAACATGAGGCAAAATTATTTACATTTGCAGAGTATTTTTGGAAACTAATAAAAACTAACTAGAATTAAGTAAACCTTGTCAGGTTGAATTAGAAGCATCAACACAAGTTAAATAGTTTTCACCCCATGGTGATAATAATCTCTTTAAGGAATTTTTTAAAAACCTCATACTAATGTTGAAAATAATTAATTCATGGAAAGTATTCTAATAAAAAAAGATTTAGAATTTACATGCAGAAATCTGGACAATCTTGTTAAGTACAAAATACAAAACCTGAACATATGTAGAGATAGTTCATTGTCCTGGCTTTGAATATTTAATTTTATAAATACATAAATATGTTAACTAGATGCATTCCAATAAAAATCCCAATGAGTGGGGAGAAGGAGAGGAAATTGATTACATATTCTTAATGTTCCGATAAGAATCTTAATTAGCTTACCTTAATAGCAAAAGATCTTGGGAAAAATAATAGTGTTTGTACCATGGTGTCTACGAGTGTGTGCTTCTGTGCATGTGTGCATGTGCATAATTCACCATAAATGAACACTTACCATGAAGTCCCTGCTATTTAAAGCAGATAATATTGGTGAAGAAATGGATAAATATATTAATTAACCTGAAGAGATTACTGATACATGTATGTGCTTACACATACATACATACATATATATACTTATTAAATAAATGACATATATATTAAATACATATGTAATCAAGGTAACAGTATAATTCAGTGGAAACAAACTGATACGATTGATTTCATTGATAAGTAGCTTTATCATGGAAAAAATTCTTTATACCTGCATTGTTACAGCCAATAATATTTACAAGCAAATTACACATGGGTTTGATGATTAATTAAAATATATATACTATTAGAAGAAAATTGAACAGGTAAAATTGTTGATCCTGGAGTCACCTTTTTATCTTCCCTTTTGTTATGTAAACTAATTTTCAGTCATTTTTCTTATATTTGTAGTCATTTTATTTCGGGCCTTTTGTTGTTAGTGGAAGGCATTTTTTTGCTACATTGGACAAGAAAAGATATCTACTAAGCCTCCAACACCACAGAATTTCAAGGCCTCAATTTTGTAGTCAACAAGCTGTAAATTATATTTTGAGAAGTTACAAATGCAAGCTATTCACATGTAATTACTTACATATACATTTAAGGATAAAAAGGAGAGATAACACTTTAATGTCAGTTGATGCACAAAAAACGCAGTATAAAGAATATTTAATTTTTCTTGCACTCTGAAAAGGTCTAGGCCATGTGATTTATGCCTTTTGCACGAAATAGTACAAAATATAAAAGTGATGGGGGATAGATGCTAATAAAAGGATTTGTAGTCAGTGCAAAGAAAAAAAAGCAGCAGGAAGCACAATTTACAACTTTACATAATGAAGAAAAGTGTTCGAATACCTACATAAAATGCAGAGATAATAGATTTGCTGGCAGGAGAAGGGAACATGGGCAAAAGAATAAGAAATTAAAAGGAAAAATAAAACTGGATTGCTGACAGGTAAATTGATGGCCTTAAGTTAACGGCTCTCAGTAGTTCAACAATATTTACCAGTATCCACAAAGTGCTGGGCCATGACTTGAGCTCTGTGTTGAGATGAAAGAAAATTGAAGAGTCACCAGTTATATAGATGTATATATTGAGTAAAGGAGAATAGAAGTTTAAGATGAAGAATTTAATTCTAGAAGAATATTATAGTTTTAGAATTGATTTATACATAGTAAATTTTAGCACTTTTGATCCACATTTGCAACAGAAAGAGAAACATAATGAAGGAATTAGTAACACTCTACTTCTGCTCAAGAAAGATTAACAGCTAAGGGAATTGCTATAACACTGTAAACAATTAGCTGGAAATATATGAAACTATGGTTTTCAGATTATGGACGACAGGAAACATGTCGGTGATCTTTGAGATGAAGAACACCAAAGGTCAGCACTCACATGGCCCCAGCTTATTGCCTAGGGCACTTTCTATGCTTCAGCGCAAGGAGGAGAAAGCTAAATAGCTGGTGATTTTGCTGAACTGATGACACAGAGACCCAAGTTATAAGTGTTAGGAGGCTGAGGTTGCTGATTTGCAAGGCACAGTGCTGGAGGAGAAGGATAACTACAGAGAAATAGCCCCTGGGATCTACAGAGCAGTCTCTAGCCACCCTCTCTCTTCAGATCTCTACAATATTGTAGAGAACAACAGAAGTAATCCACTGAATGAGTCCCTGAATTCCCACTGGAATGAAAGCAGCTTTTGTTTTTATTTTTTTTTTTTTATTTTTTTTATTTTTTTTTATTTTTTTTAATTTATTTATTATTATTATACTGTAAGTTGTAGGGTACATGTGCATAACGTGCAGGTTTGTTACATATGTATACTTGTGCCTTGTTGGTGTGCTGCACCCATCAACTCGTCATTTACATCAGGTATAACTCCCAATGCAATCCCTCCCCCCGCCCCCCTCCCCATGATAGGCCCCGGTGTGTGATGTTCCCCTTCCCGAGTCCAAGTGATCTCATTGTTCAGTTCCCACCTATGAGTGAGAACATGCGGTGTTTGGTTTTCTGTTCTTGTGATAGTTTGCTAAGAATGATGGATTCCAGCTGCATCCATGTCCCTACAAAGGACACAAACTCATCCTTTTTTATGGCTGCATAGTATTCCATGGTGTATATATGCCACATTTTCTTAATCCAATCTGTCACTGATGGACATTTGGGTTGATTCCAAGTCTTTGCTATTGTGAATAGTGCTGCAATAAACATACGTGTGCATGTGTCTTTATAGCAGCATAATTTATAATCCTTTGGGTATAT